>NC_041393.1:158774610-158779980 GCF_002162155.2 Triticum dicoccoides | reverse complement strand
CAAAGTGCGAAGTAGCTAGCAGCCCCCCCTCGTGTCGGCACGAAGGGAATCCTAAGCTATGAATGCGCCCCCCCAACCGAGGTTCACCTAGCAAAGTGCAAAGTAGCATCCCCCCACGCACACACTTTTAGTCGGCGGGCCAGAGAGGCATCTCACCAAGATTGATCGTAAAACGGACCAAGAATAATCCACCTTGGTCATACAACCTCTCTCTTGTTGCTGGTCAAAGTGATGGTCGTCCATGCGACCCCAGATAGGCTAGCTCGCCAATAATCATGCAAGTAGCCAGTCTCCGAAGACAACTACTGCATGCGTGTGGCCCAAACATATGTATGGATCAGGTGTGGTTTTCAGTACACAATGGAACAACTTTGATGTGGCACCGTGATTTCAAACTGGAAATCCCCACACTGAGTGAGGATTAGGTTGATGATGCATATGTATGTTACACCACACTTCAAGCTGACGACGGGGATTCATGCATGCATGCGTGCATAGTATATGCGCTCAAACTTTAATTAGGTCTGAATCTCACCATGACCTATACTACGATAACACGAACCAAATGAAGAATCTGCCATGGTAACCTATATTGTTATCGGTCAAGGTGATCATGGATGTCCACGCGGCCCATGAATATATAGGCTTGTCGCCGATAACCACGCGAGGGAGTGTATCGTTCGAAGACAACCACTACATGCATATGTATGGAGGTGATGTGTGCATGCATATTTGAATGCCATTTCACAACATTGATGTCGCACGTGCGTCAAAAATCATACACTCTCCACACACAGAGCGAGATCAGTTCATGACGTGTCGTTGTACTAGCCACTTTGACTCGATGGGAGAGATTCATGCGTACACATGCATGCGTTTGTGCTCATATATATATATATATATATATATATATATATATATATATATATATATATATATATATATATATATACCGTATTACAAGCAAAAAAATAACCCCCTCCTAAGTCAAATTAACCACTCTTGTTGTCAGGCAAAAAGTAGTGATGGACCAAGCGGGCCCACAAATGGAAAGCATCGATATCGCTGATAACCGCTTAAGTGGGTGCAAGACGACAATCACCATCGCTTTGCAAGTGGGCCAAACATATGTTGAATACCTAAAATGCACAACTTTAATGTGCCACACATGCCTCAAAAGCCATAAACCATGCACCCACACAGAGCGAGGTTCATGAAGCGTACTACATATGATGGTCCCCTTCCCCCTCTTCGACGCATACTATATGCTCCTACTGTAATACAACCCAAAAAGAATCCTCATCGATGGTGAAATTAATTAATAACCTCTCCCGATGTAGGTCAAAGTGATGCATATGCATCGACAATGGCCTCGTGGGCCCACAGATGGAAGCATCACACGTGAGTGTCCTAGCTGAAGGAAATATGCCCTAGAGGCAATAATAAAGTTATTATTTATTTCCTTAATTCAAGATAAATGTTTATTATTCATGCTAGAATTGTATTAACGGAAACTTAATACACGTGTGAATAAATAGACAAAACATATAGTCCCTAGTATGCCTCTACTTGACTAGCTCATTAATCAAAGATGGTTATGTTTCCTAACCAGAGACATGTGTTGTCATTTGATGAATGGGATCACATCATTAGAAGAATGATTTGATGGACATGACCGATCCGTTAGCTTAGCATTATGATCGTGTTAGTTTCATTGCTACTGCTTTCTTCATGACTTATACAAGTTCCTCAGACTATGAGATTATGCAACTCCCGAATATCGGAGGAACACTTTGTGTGCTACCAAACGTCACAACATAAATGGGTGATTATAAAGGTGCTCTACAAGTGTCTCCGAAGGTGTTTGTTGGGTTGGCATAGATCGAGATTAGGATTTGTCACTCCGTGTTTTGGAGAGGTATCTCTGGACCCTCTCGGTAATACTCATCACTATAAGCCTTGCAAGCATTGTGTCTAATGAGTCAGTTGCTGGATGAAGTATTACGGAACGAGTAAAGAGACTTTCCGGTAACAAGGTTGAACTAGGTATGATGATACCGACGATCCAATCTCGGGCAAGTAATATACCGATGACAAAGGGAACAACGTATGTTGTTATGCGGTTTGACCGATAAAGATCTTCGTAGAATATGTAGGAACCAATATGAGCATGCAGGTTCCGCTATTGGTTATTGACCGGAAGTGAGTCTCGGTCATGTCTACATAGTTCTCGAACCCGTAGGGTCCGCACGCTTAACGTTCGATGATGATTGGTATTATGATTTTATGTGATATGATGTACCGAAGATTGTTCGGAGTCCTGGATGTGATCATGGACATGACGAGGAGTCTTGAAATGGTCGAGAAATAAAGATTGATATATTAGACAACTATATTCGGACACGGGAAGTGTTCTGGAGAAGTTTCAGATAAAACTGGAGTGCCAGAGGGTTACCGGAACCCCCCCGAGGGAACTAGTGGGCCTAGATGGGCCTTAGTGGGAGAAGAGGAAGGGCCAGGAGGTGCTGGCCACACACCCCCTTGAGTCCGAATACAACAAGGGAAAGGGGACGGTGCCCCCCCTTTCCTTCCCTTCCCCCTCTTCCTTAGGTGGAAACCTACTAGGACTTGGAGTCCTATTAGGTTTCCCCTCTCTTGGCGCGCCCTAGGAGGGTCGGCCGGCCTCCCCCATTGATACTTTATATACGGGGGCGGGGGGGCACCCTAGAACACACAAGTTGATTGTTTAGCCATGTGCGGTGCCCCCCTCCACAGATTTCCACCTCGGTCATACACTACAACAAAACAGCCGATAGACACGCCCAATTTCATACCTAGCGACGTGTTATTTCATCTCTAGCCAACTATAGAGCCGTTTTAGTAAAGCGTCCTTGGAGCGTCTCCCCACGAACCGTCTTAAATAGATAGACACGCTTGGCAAGCGTGTCTTACATGGCAAGAGACACTTTCTAGGGACGTTCAAAATCGTGTCTACATATAGAGATGTTGTGTTAGGCATGCTCAAAAATCGTGTCTACATGTAGAGACGTTATGTTAGGCATGCTCATATTACGTCTCTACTCATAGACACGTTTCGTTCGCCTCTTATACTCGTCTATGAATATACCATTTCATTCACCTCTTATACTAATCTCTAAATATACATAAGAATATCTTTATAGATGGAATATTTTACTTCAAACATTTTTAATGTCATGGCTGCGCATGCAAATTGGTCAAATAATATTGTGATACGAAGGCATCATTCCATGTCATAGATTGCATTTGCAAACATTGGCAACCTCAGTAACAACATCCAATGCATTAATTAGCAGGAACAATGTCTCCACTGAAAGTATTTGGAGTTCACAGCTGAATAACATCAAACATTCATATGAAAAATAAATAAGAAAAGATCCTATAGACTGGAAGTATTTTTCTCTATTAAGCTACAATCTATACATAATTTAGAATTTTTGTTCATTCAAAGAAATATTCATCAACTACTCCTGACTCCTCCAGTGCGCTCCCTTTTCAAATCCTCAAGTACCCAGCCACTCCTAGCTTTTTTTATGCACTCACTTTTCAAATCCTCACTGCCCTGAAAAGGAGAATGAACAACATTTGCATGAACATATGTTTATACATAAGTGTAAGATAAGAGATTCTTTGATAAAATTATAAGAATTGTATCCTACCAATGCTTTGTGGTTGTGCAGGAGGGGTTGGCTTAACTATTTTTACGTAAAAAAAGAAAGATTCCAGGTAAATAACACATCACACATGTGCATATTGGAGCATACCCAATGCTTGAATGGAAGCATACTGACATATGAGCGAGGCCAAGCGATAAAAGAACTCATAGCATCCCTTACTGTTTGCAATTTTTCATATGGTCTAACTAGTTTCTCATCTCCTAGATATATACAGCCGCGAATAAGTACTGCAATATATTGCACTCCAAGCATGTTTCCTCCAACCACATATGTTTTCTCTTTACTCACTAAGGTTCCATTGGCCACGAGTTTGTCTTTGTTTCTCGAGTTCATCGAATACAACACGACTTCAACTTTATCCTATTTTTCAAGAAATGAAAATTTTGTTATTGATGAACCTGAGCAGATTTCATTTTACAGAAATAAGAACAATTTCAAAAATAATTAGATCAACTATCTATTAAACAATCATTGTCATTTAGACATCGAGCCTATATGTACCTGCTGAGTGACTTGGTGATGACCATGTAGCTTGGTGCATTGCTGTTTTGAGCATGAGCATTCTACAATTAAATAGGAATACATGTGAAGGGAGACACATGATCAACTATAATAAAGAATGATAGTTTTGAAGAGTTCTGATACATGCAGTAAGTGAGCTTTATTCTACACGTACCTTCTGTCTGCACACTTTGCTATCAAATTAGATTAAGGTCTTATTAAGAAAATATTTATTGTGAAAACTAAGCGTGAATGCAGCATGCAAACAAATGAAGTTCACGTCATGTTAATTTATACACTAAAAAGAGAGTTCACCTAATATTCAAGGGACAGGTGTTCCTCAACATCTATGCAAGGTTTCCACCAAAAAGTACATGTATGCAAGGTTGGTGTTTTACTAGTACTCATGTATCAATTCAAAAGTGATTAATTAGTTTCTTTGAATACGAGATCTCTTGGAGCAGCAATGATATGTGTGTGACTTAACTTTTGGTTCCATCGGGAAAAATCATGTTACTGTTGTATGCAATACATTTTTTTAGTACTTGGTTGAATCTGACATATGATCTGCTATTGGTGTCATGACAGTATTTGAAACATGCTTGTCAAAATGGGATTAGTGTTTCATAATGTCATTTACCTTGCACTTACATACAAAATTAGACAACCTCTTGTACAATCATTGTCATTTAGATATGTAGCATATGTTTACCTTCTTATGGACTTGGTGAAGTCATAAACTTGGTTCAGGACCACCTTGTTGCACTGGAAGATTATTTTCAGCATGGGCATTCTGCAATTTAATAGGAAAAGATGTCATCATCATCATTGATAAAAAGCTGGACAAGTGCTTGCACGTAGGTTAAGATTACTTGGAGGGTATATATGAACCCAAACAGGTTATAGTTGCAAACCAAAAGGTTAACATTTCACAAATTTTTTACTTGATGATAAGATAGCTTTCCAATATTTGACTACTATAAGGGTTCAACCAATCCCAAAATTACTGGCAGGAGATAATTGATAACCGAGTACAGGTTAGTTGACACACCTTAGTGATCACATGTTCATGTGGTAAAGGCGCATTGGCACAACCCTCTGTTGAGTTGGTTTGATGTGGCTTAATGTGTGTTACTAGTTACTCTGCTCCTGT
>NC_041393.1:158772409-158774446 GCF_002162155.2 Triticum dicoccoides | reverse complement strand
TAGAGCACACAATATGCATGAAAGGGGGTAATTAGAGATGACCAATTGAACATGTCATCAGTTAACAAATTGACCATGCCGATAAACACAATATAAGGAATATATGTTATTTTTCACACAGTGACACAAAAGAATCAGATATGACAAGTTCGCACAAATATGGGCATTGTGGTTAGTAAATTTTGGTGCTGCAACAAAAAAGACCACCCCTAATGACTGGGGAAAATTTCAGTCAACCAACTTGGACGCACTGAACATATACCTAACCAAAACAAGGGTCCATGGCGAGTGTGCTATGATGTCGGGTTCGGCTTGCACTGCCGGCATGAGTGAGATGTGTGCGGGCGGTGTGGCTTCAAACACAGAGAAGCCATAGGCGCCTACGCGGCTCGCCGGTGTGGGGTGACTAGGACGCTGAGCTGCGGGCATGCCACATACATCCACTCCAACCATCGGTTGTGAGCAGAGATGGAGGTCTGCAATTCAGAAATTAGGATAAGCTATCAGGTCATCGACGACCGACGCCCAGCACTGACGGGGCCCTCTGCGAGGCAGACAACTTCATGGACGAGGCGACTTTTCTTTCTGAAATCGCTCTATCTGACGGTGGAATGGACCTAATCGACGATAATACACCTGCGACCCTCCGCCAGTTCTCTGCTCCTACCATGGAGCAGAGCTCCTGCGGTTTGCAACCAGATGCAAAACCTTTACACCGATTAAGCCACAAGAAATCAAATTACACCATGAGATTGGGATCAATGAATTTGAGCAATTTTTGGACCAATACATGAGAGATCACAACACAATGTTCAGCAATACGAACCTGGGGCGCAGCTACCCTAGGCAGGATGGTTGTACTTCCGTGCTTGCTCTGCTTAATCCACCTGCAGGTTGAAGTCGAAGTTGCTCGTTGCAGCAGATGATTCCTTCGACCTACCTGCCGAATTGACGCCGTTGTCCCCATCGCACACTCCGGCCGGTCGACTCCGTCCCCCAACCTCCATGACCTCCAATCGCCCGCCCGCCTGCTGATTCTCCGTCAAGCCGCCCAGTAGGCCAATCGACTGCGATGCACATCAGCGACCAGTGGATTGGAGGGATCCCATCAGATTGATTAGGGTGGATTTGGAGGTTGAAGAGGAGGAGTGGAGAGATGGCGGCGTGATTGAGGAGAAGTGGAGAGAGGGCGGCGTGATTGAGGAGAAGTGGAGAGAGGGCGGCGTGGCGGAGTATACATTACGGGGGGATTTTTTTCTCAATAATAATAGCGCTGGCGCGCTATATCTTTGGCGGCAAATGGAAAACAGGAGCGCCAAATGTTAAAAAAATTACCTCCCAATAAAATGTGGGAAACTTAATTTGGAAAAAGCATATTTATTTATGTTATATACACAACCAAACAGAACAGGGCCATTCGTCGCTTGATCTATTATTAATTTCTGCATAAATTATGAAATGATTTATTCCTAAAAAATTAAAATTCCATTGTATCATTTTGTGCAATGTGATTCTTGTGTATAAAGGCATCTCCAACACTGACCCCTAAACAAACATTGTACTTGTCCGCGGAGATACGGTTGTCAGTCATCCGCGCATACATGTGGCTATCCTGACCTGCCGCACCTCAGTGGCCGTCCGTGTCATCGTTGTCGTTGGAGTAGCCCTTCCAGCGATGACAGGGCGGGGAGGGGGGAGGAGGGGGGATGGGCAGTCATGTCCGGCCGCTGTCTGGTGCTCGCAGAGGAGCCGCTCCACTTCTGCCGCCAGGTTGGTGAGCGAACAGTCGTGGGCCCATGCCTCCACGAGGTCGGGCTCCGCACAGAACTAGGTTGGTGCCTCGTCGGACATGGCAAACGCGGAGCGACGCCCCAACGATTTGCCGCTCCCGCCTACCTGGTCGCCCTCTTCTTGGTTGACACTCGCAGCGGCCATTGAGGTAGTGGAGGAGGCGACTGCATGCCTTTGCGATCGCAGTCAACACCTCCTCCTTGACGGCCGTGATGCACCAATTGTGGTGGCTTTGTGGATCGACTG
>NC_041393.1:158767115-158772155 GCF_002162155.2 Triticum dicoccoides | reverse complement strand
GGACTGTTGCTCTGCCTTGACGCGGCAAAGAAACAGCGATGGCGGCTCTTGCTTAACGCACTCGGTAGCGCGACGACAAGGGCGGCTCCTCCTTCACGTGTGCTGGTGGTGGCGCCGGACCATGACCCCAGAGTGACCGCTCCATCATCAGCTCCATCTGACGGGCGTACTCAGTGTCCGTGATGCAGTGTGCTGTGAACAGCGTTGTAACCGCACTTAAATAGGCACAGCCAGACCAAGCGAAGGAGCGGGAAGCCATGTGAAGTCGGCTTTAAAGTGGCGCATCGGCTGGAGTAGGCTTCTCAGGCGCCGCCTAGTTTGCGATCGATTTGTGGGGAAGCGGATAAATGGATTGTCTACCGATGGAAGGGGTACCGTGTTGGATGGGGAATTGCATCAGAATCGTTCACTCTAGACAAGTGTGGGCGATTTAGGTTCGGCCTTGGAGATGCCCTAATATGTGCAATGGGAGGGGTTCAGGCCATATTGCCAATGAGGTGGAGCGGGGCGACACAAAGAGCTAGCTGAAAATGGGAATCAATAAGGTGTCCCCGACTGCATCGTCGCCCTTGACTCACACACGTACATGCCTCCATATGACCATCCAATCACCCTCCTTCCACTAAAACTCTAGCAAGTCGGTTTGATTTACAACCATTATCTTCGAAACCGGTCGCATTGCACCCTCAATTTACCACATGGTTTTAAAGATAATGGTTGATTCAGTTTTGGGCTGGTCAAACGGTTTTGACTGAGTCAAATCTGACTAGGCAGCCAACTCAGCAGCACACGTACACATAATTGGTATTTCAATTTAGTTTTTTAATATTTTTGGTAAGAACGATTGAAATTTTCTAGAATGCTAGTCATCATATGGTTCTCCTTGTGTCGAAATTCCAAAAGTATTTGGAAACTCTTTTCGGTTCAATTTTTTTGGTCAAATAGGGGCTGAATTGGTTTTCAATTTAATTTTTTATTCGCTTTGGACAAAACAATTGAAATTTTCCCATAATACTACTCATCATATGGTTGTCCTTGTGTCAAAATTTCATAATTTTATGTACACTTTTTTTCGGGTTCATCTCTTGGCCAAACAGGGGCTGAATTGGTTTTTCAATTATATCTTTCAATCGGTTCGGCAAGAACGATTGAAAATTCCCCAGAATACTGATCATCATATGGTTGTCCTTGTGTAAAAATTTCATAATTTTCTGGACACTTTGTTTTTTGGTTCAAATTCTAGTCCAAATTCTGGCTGAAAATGAAGAATGACTGATTCTCTCAAACGGTGACTCCAAATTTGATGAAAATTTCACAGAATACTAGCAATCATATGGTTGTCCTTGTGTCAAAATTTCATCAAATCCTGGACACTATTTTTTTGTTCAAATTTGGCAGCTGGATCAACAACAAAGAACATCTTTGATTATGTGCATGTCGGTCACCATTGAGTTTCCTTTTACACATACCTTAAGTCATAATGCTATGTACAACAGCCGAGAAACAATATGGACAATGATACACTCACCACAAAAATGAACAGAAGGAAACTTAACGCCGAACACATAAGACGGTGTAGGCATGCTAAACATGGACTAAGCCATATTTTCCAGCAAGACAAGGACCATGGCAGCATGAACTTCTAGATAAGTCCAGCTACCAACATCACAGACAGTGAGATTACTGTTGGAGATAGATTATTGGAAACAACCATTCCTAACTTCCACTAGATTCTTGGAAACAACATGCAAAGCATAAAAAATAATGTAACCTTGTCTAATGTCTCGCACAATTCACAACCAAGTACACTTGGGTTGTGCCCTGAATTAGTACGAAAAAAAGACAACAACCATAAATTTTATAAATCATTCTGACAGTGTGCTCCTAAACTACTACTAAAACCATAACTAAAATTGCATCTGCATGCAAAGAACCACACCAACAAAGAGCTTCCACCAATACTTTAGCCTGAATTGTTCTGAATGCTGAATTTCCTGCTGGCCGCCTGCGAAGAACCAAGGGTGTGTTTGGTTCTTGTCATCAAGTGAAACAACACAGGTCCGTTTCGTTCCTAGGGCCCATTCTTGTGTTTGGTTGATCTGAGGAACCGGAACCCACTCGTTTCTGGAATGGCATATTCGCTGTTTATGCCGTTCCGCGCGGTCTCTCCAAATCGAGCGGACCACGCAGAACCGCTCCTCTTCCTCCCGCAACTGCATCTCGTGTTCCCTCTTTCCCTTCCTCGCGCGACCTCTCGGCTCGGGTAGCTGCCGCCGCCGGAAGCACACGCTGCCGCCGACGCCGCCGGGAGCAGGCGCCCCCTCGTCCAGACCGCCCCCCTGCGTGCCCCCGTCAATGAGCTTCCAAGGCGGCCATGGAGGCCATGTAGGTCGCCGTGAATGAGCTCGGGTCCGCGCGGGTGACGGCGAACCGCGTCGCGCCAGGCCCCATCCCGGGAAGCTCCACGCCGTCGCGCTTGACGGAGTAGCTGCTCCCAATGCTGGCCGTTGACCGCGCCTGAACATGCTTGGATGTTGGATCTTGTGCAGGGTGGCTGTTGTTGAACTCTGCGATTTGAGTCTGATTCGTTTCCTTTCTATTTCTCTGCGAGCCTACAGCCTTAGATTTGTTCTGCAATCTAATGCATGCGTGGATGGATGAACTCACGCTCCTTCGGTTCTCTGCTATTTGTTTCTGGCAGAGCGTGCTCAAGCCTTTTTTTCTTTGAGATGGAGCGTGTATGGATGGATTGGTAGATGACCACTTTATTCAGCAGTTTTGTTTGAATGAACAAATCCATCTCATTCCATCCCTTAAACCAAACATGAAAATATAACAATTCCATTCCTTTGAATTGCTTCTACCAAACACAGAGATGGAACCGACCCATTCTAGTAGAACGGAACCATGACATTCCATTACACTTCATTCCCGAACCAAACACACCCCAAAAGCACAATGCTCTAATCTGTTTCATCTGATGATTCTTCATCACCCATGTCAAAAAGGTCACGAGGCCTGACTTCCACTACTACATTCCATAATTCAGCTTTTGGATCTTGAACATAGAAAACCTGCTGCACTTGGGAAGAAAATACAAAAGGATCATCCTCTAACTGATCTCCTGTGTGTATTTCCCGAGACTTGTTCACAAGAATGAACCCAAACTCATCCTCTAGCTTTATTTCAGCAATTTACACAAGGACAGATAATTCTATCACCAGCTGGAACATCATGGAATGCAAAAGACAGAAATTGCCCGACACCATCTTTGTAAGCAACACTAGTTCTTGGTTGACTCATCCAACCTCGATCCATCGCCCTTTGATATGTCAAAGTAATGAAAGAAAAAAAACATGTCAGCGTATAATTTTACATGTGTTATTTAAGAGATGAAAGTTAGTTTAAATCTTTTTGCAAGAAAAGCATGGAATGCATACATGTTGCAATTGAAAGATTTGATCCTACCATATTTCATTAACCTTGCATTCAAAAACTTAAAAGGAAAGGTGGCATTGGTAGGTTTTAACTAGCATGCAAAGACGCCACTCAGTTCAATACAATTGCACATGCTGCCATCTTTCTCCTCCTAATACCAACTCCGGCTATATCGAAAGGAAACACACACACACACACACGACATGAACAAATAAAAATATAAAACAGGACACATGAATGATATTATGTATGCAGGGCCTTTAATTATCTAGAAAAACTTTTTCTTTCCAATCGCTGTAGGGACTTCTTTCCTTCTGCAAAAGTACTAATGTTGTTGACTATGTAAGTATCTAAACTGAGCATAAAAACCATATAATATGGTACTTTCTTTTACTCTGTCTTTCATTCGTAGAGAGGGAAATGTTTGTGCACATCTGTGTACAAAGCTACCTCCTCATACTGGAGAGTGCGGCGTTTGGACGCTCCAGTTCAGCTAGCCACCTGTATTCAAATTGATTGATATCGTCAATCTGAGTAATAGAAGCTAGCTCTACTGATTGTCAAAAAAGGTACTTGTTTGAACTTCTATATTATGTTTTGGCGCTTAAAAGTTCCATGATTCAGTTTAGAGGAGATAAGCAGTTCAGATCAGAGGAGATGAAAAGCTCGGTGCTTTGTGTGTTATATTTGGTTCAGTTCAAACTAGATCAGTGGTCAAATTTCATTCTTAGATTAGTAATTTTGTTGGTAGACATTTCTTGTGGAGTTGATTCCCCAGGGCCATAAACTAGAACTGGTTGTGCTCAGGCTTGGATAAGTTGACACGAGCACGACTTCTTCAATTCTACACTCCATGGTTCAGAGAACGACAATCCTGAATGGGCTAGCTGTACCAAAATGAAGACTGAGCATACACCGAATTCTCTCTAGCCTCCAAAATATCCAATAAACATCAATCTGTAGCAATTCACAGGCGTACTTGCTAGTTACATACTACAGACTAACCTTATCCTTTTTCCTTTTTTATATTAATTCCAAATTTAAGCTTTCTCAGTATGATAATTCTAATGACAAGTTTGTTTAATTATCTATCTACAAGCAAAACTCGGGTGGTGGAAGTACAAATTGCAATTTGGACTAAATAAAGAATCTGATAAGACATCGTTGAACAAGAAACAGTGAACACATGTGATTATCTAATACCAGATTGAAAGTTAAGACTAATTTAACACCCTAACACATCAACAAAAATATTAACCAGTGACTGCTGCATTATACCATTAGTGTCAGATGCAGACATGAACATCGACTATAGGCTGTCCTGATTTTCGAACTTTTATGGTGGTTTCTGAAATTAAACAAGGGAATCGATTGATTACCACTTAATCGGCTATGTGTTAGACGAGAAGCTACCGGCGACGTTGCTGAAATTACTGAACCCCACGCATGTACAACATTGCCGACGGTGGCGCCCCTGATCCCTTCTCCTTGCCCTGATGCAACAGGGTACGAGAGGCTGTCAGCTCGTACGACTAAGCTGCAACGGAGTGGGGCAATAGATTAAGCCCCGCTGCGGTGGAGATTTGCGGCGGGGAAGGGGGT
>NC_041393.1:158763477-158766662 GCF_002162155.2 Triticum dicoccoides | reverse complement strand
GAATGGCAGCCCGCCGCGGTGGAGATTGGCGGGGGGGGCTAGGCGGCACAGAGGTGCAGGATGAGCCGGCCCGGCGGCGGCATAGATGGGCAGCGTCGTGGCGGCGGATAAGGTGAAGGTGGGAGGTGCGCACTCTCAGGTTGATGTTCGGTTGTGGGCATAGACGGGCAGGTACTTTTCATTTTCTGCCCATTTTATTTACTTGGTTCTATTATATACTCCCTTCGTTCCTAAATATAACTCTTTGAAGAGATTTCGCTATGAATCACATACGAAGCAAAATGAATGAATCTATACTCTAAAATGTATCTAGATACATCCGTATGTGGTCCATAGTGAAATCTCTATAAAGACTTACTAGGAAATGCGCCCGTGCGTTGCAACGGGAGAAATAAATCTTTTCATGTGCCTAGCGGTGACTCATCCGTATCACCGCTCATCTTCACTATCGTCGCCAATAATAATCAGGTTGTCCACTTATTCATGATGAAAGTGTTCAATCCTAAGGCAATGAGTTTGGTCATCATACTCTGGAACGCTACAGCATGAACCCCTTCCTCCACTGACTTATAATTTTACGGACTTATGATGATGGTGGGCGCCATCCTTATCTCATCTTTACTTGATGCATGCATTGTCCTTGCATTGTATGCAAATTGCTCTTTTCTCACTATGCGCAATATATGATAGAGAGAACTACTGTTGGATAATTTTGAAGCGAATAACAAAGGCCTTACGAAATGAAGCTTGATGGCAATGGTTGGTCATTCATTAAAAAACCACTGATGATTTCATACACCTTCTTTGTCCCAACTAAATCATAAAATATCCACATCTGAGCGCACTCTCGTACTAACAGAAAACATCGCGGAAGGTTAAAGATCAGGCTATGGAGATGTCGAAGAGGTTTAAGAAAAAACTTAAGCTGAGAAAAGAACTTTTAAAAGGCCGTTCTTCAAAATACCAAAAACATATGACGTTTTCACAGCCTACAGAGGCAGCCTCCATACCGTGCAAGTCATGGCGTGGATATCTCCAAGCTTAGCATCCTTCTAACTTTAGAGGCTACCTGTAATAAATAAAATGTTAATTGGTTCCACCTATAAGCAAAAGAGCCCGTGCATGCAACGGGTATAAAATAAGTTTCATAGTTTGTATCATATTTGGTTGTTTACCTAGTGCACTACTAACTCCAAATCCGTCCAAATCAAAATAAAGACATATATTGGCTTCAAGTAATGCCGTGAGATATATATATTTGCTACTGATAGACTTCAAGTTTTATAGAGATGATTACTGTTGTGAGTAATTAGTCCGTGAATATATACAAAAGAAAATGATCATGCACATAATTAGATGTGGCACTACCGAGAAACACAAAGCAACTTGAAGTCTTAGCTCAAATTAGTTAACCCTAACAAAAAGGTTACCCCTAAAAAAAGATGGCTTAACAATGCATGCCAGCAGTACGTTTTGACGCACGTAATAATTAATCAAGGAACTTGAGTACCTCTCAGGTGTGTTCCATGTTTGCTAGTACGATTCTCTCCATGCGCAGTTTCTTTATGCACATGTTCAGCAATGCATGGATCCAGCTGATTGCCATGTCCATAGTTTACGTGCATGGATTATGACCAGTGATTCCCTAAGTGCTTCTTCTTCTTCCTGTTCCACAAGCACAGTTGATATCAATGGATTGCTGCTAGCTCAAGATTCACGTGGTCTAGTGCATCCCTTTGGCCCGGTGGATCGGACCTTGCCTAGTGTACCCTTGCTTCTTTGTGTTGTCGCGCCGCCGCCGGCCATAGCTCACTGTACATGCACAACCACTTCCGCTGCATGTCGGCATGACAACCACCGCCATACACACATTCGGCCTACAGGTCTTGACGCCGCCTCGGCTGCACGTCCGTCTCGGTGTCATCCAGTGGCGGAGCCACAACTTTTGTGGAGCCTGGACAAATTGAGGCTAAATGTATAATCTATAAATCAAAATCCGGGTATTCGAATACACAACATAAAATATATCCCCGATACTTGGATACGTATAGGATACACGATACAGGATACCGCTGATACGTCAATTTTCTAAAGGTCCCGATAACTGCCATACGTGTGGGCGTTAAGGGATCTGCCCACATGTTCTGTGTGATGCCTAAGAGGACCAGCCCACACGCTTGTGTGTGGGCAAAACAACTAGCGCCCACACGCCTTTTTTCCTCCCGGTCCTTTTTATACGCGTGCGTGTGGGCGAAATAGATAATACCCACACGCCCGGTACGTCAGGCCTCGTACCTCGTGGTCCCACACGCCCCACGTGACACTTTACCGCGCAGTTGCCATGGGCCGGACCCTCGTCTAGGTTCGTTTAAGTGCAGTTGCCATGTCGCTGAACTACGGTTGCCATGTCGGACAACTACAGTTGCCATGTCTGCTCAACTGCAGTTGCCATCTCAGGTCAAAGTTCCAGATTGCCATTTTTTAGACAACTACAGCTGTTGACATGTGTGGTCTGGTCTACTGCAGTTGCCATGATTTTAAAACTTTAAGAGTTGCCACCTACTAACACTAGGCAGTTGCCATGTAGCACTGAAAAAATGGCATGGCAAAAAAACATGTTCGGGTAAAACAGAGAGTTGCCATGTGCTCACAAGCACGTTAGAGCAGTTGACATGTAAAAAGAAAGAGTTGCCATCTGCTTATGTGTACGCTAGGGCAGTTTGCCATGTACCATGCAAAACATATGGCAACTGACATGTTCGAGTAAAAAAAGAGAGAGTTGCCATCTGCTTGCAATCACACTAGGGCAGTTGGCATGTACACTGCAAAACGCATGACAACTGGCAGCTTGGGTGTGGGAGAGGAGGCGGACGTGTGGGCGAGATGGCAAACGCCCACACACCAGCCCTTGTACGTGACTGAAAACTGGTGTGTGGGTGAACTGCTAAACGCCCACACACCGACCCCTCTGTGTGGTAAAACGGATGTGTGGGCGAACTATGTCACACACCACACACACGCCTTGTCCTACGTGGCACAGAAAATCATCCTGATTGTGCCAAGATTCGTGCATATAGTACTGGACGGTGATGGATGCGTGTGGTCGAGATGGTCAACGCCCACACGTGTGGGCGTTAACATTTCCGTTTTCTAAAAACTAGGACAAGGGGATACGTTCATATATA
>NC_041393.1:158696224-158763204 GCF_002162155.2 Triticum dicoccoides | reverse complement strand
CATCCTACCACCCGGTGGTAGTTACCCCACATGTCACATATACTATCATGTGGTACTATATATACTACTTTATCATTTTAAATATATTTGTATACTATATCTAAGATATTTCAAAGCAAGTTACATGAAAAAATTGCATATGAGCCCGTATTTTTTATTATATTTGTAAAATACATACATATTTGTACGTAAAAAAGAGCATACTCAAAAAATGATATATACTACCTAAAAATTAGTATATATACTACCTAATCATTGTTATATACTACATACTACACGTACATACTCTTGATTTTGACGGATACTACATACAACATACAAAACGCAAGTGATGGTAACTACCACTGCTTGTAGGAAACATATAAGGAGCTTCCATGTCAAAGTGTGCCTCAAAAGGATTACTCCTTTTTTTCTTGCATTTGGTCCACTTCTATTAGTTGGCTGTGGGATTTCCCAGGTTTGCTTCCCTCAATAAATGCACCGGCCCTCTCTTGCTTACCTTTCAACTTGATAGTTACCATTTGACATGAACTCACCCGATACTAGGAATCTTCAAAAAAGTATGTGTTTGCTCTTAAGGGGATTTCACATCGAACGAGGGGTTTCACGCATCCAAAATGTACCACGGTAGGCATCAAGAGTAAGTAAGAAAATGAGCTACAGTAAGTAACAAGTTCATAGTACATAATTACTTGCATCAACTACATGTATCGTATTATCAAATATTCAACTATACAATTTTTCATCAATTACTTGCATCAATTTTGCGTACTACCGAAGTACTTGCATCAATTTTTTATAGTACAGAACTACTTGCATCAATTCTGCATTGTACATAACTACTCAATTACTTGCGTCAATTACAACTACAAGTTCATACAGTTTTTTTCTAGTCATGAATTCATAATCACTCCAAGAAATTTTCCCCAAATTAAAGCCCTAACCCATAACCCCGACCTTGAACTCTCATAGCATACGCCGTATATGTATAACTAGTGGGGTGTGTATATGTACCTCGTTCCATACCTTGCATCAACTGATCAACCCCTAATTGGCTACTTCCCTAGCCCTGACCAATTATTCAGAGTTTGAGACTTTAGAGATGAGGAATCCCTAGCCCTAATTTCGACCGAGATTTCTTAGTTCTTAGTTTCTCACCCAAGGTAGCTGAAGCCTAAGCCGAAAGAGAGGGATATTGACTGCCGGTCCAGTAGACTGCCTGGGAGCCTCGCGTCGGCTCCCTGCCGGCCGCGCGTCTAGCCATCTAGGGCTCATCCTGGAGGCCAGCGCCGTCGCCGCCAGCCTCTTTCTGTCGCCCAGTCCAGTCCTTGCGCTCGTGAAATGAAGCGACATGAGGGAGTTGGAGCGATTAATTTTTTTCTTTGTTTCGACCTGGCGGCCTGGGCTGCAGATTGCGTAGTTGGGCTGTGAGCCACTGAGAAACGAAGGCCCAACATTTTTTTTGCCCGGGGTAAACAACGAGTTAGCGATCAGGTTACCCTTTATTTAGTCTATCGATCGCTGCTGTTAGGACCCAGCGAGCCCGGGCAAGTGCCCAGGGTCGCCGGGCGGTGGCTCCGCCACTGGGTGCATGCCCGTCTACGCAGTCCGAATACCACTGGAGGGAATCCAGCGGGCAACCACAAAATAGACATAATCGAGGCTTGGTTTTGCTTGGCAACTAAAAAAATAGAGGTGGGCCGGCCGGCTGCTTTGCTATGTTTTAAGTTTCCTTTTACACGTACGTCCAAGTTTCCTTCCTATGTCCGGTTTCCTTCATACGAAAAGAAACTTAAAACAGGACCAAACAAAGTGAAACCAAATCAAGAATATCTATTCCCTTTAATAGTAGGTATAGATATATATATAGATATTTAGGAACGGAGTGATATTTTTCATTGAGATTTTATTATATTATTACCCTTTTTATCCTGAGACGTCCTAAGACGTCTCAAAAGTCGTCTATGCCTATTTACACATGTAAAAAATAATAAATGTGATATACCAAAAAAGTAAAATTTGTGACGTTATATATATCATCCCAAGAAATGCGTCTACATACTATATGCTTCATAGTACAGGGACGAATATAAAAGCGTCCTAGAAAAAGCGTGCCTACTGACATGTTTTGTAGTAGTGATATCGTCGTAGTGCATAGGCGAAGCCCTGCGCCGGTAACTTCATCATCACCATCACCATGCCGTCGTGCTGACAAAACTCTCCCTCGACCTCAGCTGGATCTAGAGTTCATGGGACGTCGCCGAGCTGAACGTGTGCAGATCGCAGAGGTGCCATACCTTTGGTGCTAGGATCAGTCGGATCATGAAGACGTACGACTACATCAACCGCGTTGTCATAACGATTCCGCTTTCGGTCTATGAGGGTTCGTAGACAAAACTCTCCCCTCTCGTTGCTATGCATCACCTAGAGATAGATCTTACGTGATCGTAGAATTTTTTTGAAATTACTGTGGTCCCCAACAGTGGCATCCGAGCCAGGTCTATGCATAGATGTTATATGCACGAGTAGAACACAAAGAGTTGTGGACGATAATAGTCATACTGCTTACCGACATGTCATACTTTGATTCAGCACTATTGTTGGATGAAGCGGCTCATACTGACATTACGCGTAAGCTTACGCGAGACTGGTTCTACCGATGTGCTTCGCACATAGGTGGCTGGTGAGTGTCTGTTTCTCCAACTTTAGCTGAATCGAGTGTGGCTACGCCTGGTCCTTGTTGAAGGTTAAAAACAACACACTTGATGAAAAATCATTGCGGTTCTGATGCGTAGGTAAGAACGGTTCTTGCTAGAAGCCCGTAGCAGCCACGTAAAACTTGCAACAACAAAGTAGAGGACGTCTAACTTGTTTTTGCAGGGCTTGCTGTGATGTGATATGGTCAAGGCATGATGCGACATAATTTGTTGTATGAGATGATCATGTCTTGTAACAAAGTTATCGGCAACTGGCAGGAGCCATATGGTTGTCGCTTTATTGTATGCAATGCAATCGCCATGTAATTGTTTTACTTTTTCACTAAGTGGTAGCGATAGTCGTAGTAACAATAGTTGGCGAGACGACAACGATGCTACGATGGAGATCAAGGTGTCGCGCCGGTGACGTTGGAGATCATGACGATGCTTTGGTGATGGAGATCATGAGCACAAGATGATGATGGCCATATCATGTCACATATTTTGATTGCATGTGATGTTTATCCTTTATGCATCTTATTTTGCTTAGTACGTCGGTAGCATTATAAGATGATCCTTTACTAAATTTCAAGGTACAAGTGTTCTCCCTGAGTATACACCGTTGCTACAGTTCATTGTGCCGAGACACCACGTGATGATCGGGTGTGATAAGCTCTACGTTCACATACAACAGGTGCAAGCCAGTTTTGCACACGCAGAATACTCGGGTTAAACTTGACGAGCCTAGCATATGCAGATATGGCCTCGGAACACTGAGACCGAAAGGTCGAGCGTGAATCATATAGTAGATATGATCAACATAGTGATGTTCACCATTGAAAACTACTCCATCTCACGTGATGATCGGACATGGTTTAGTTGATTTGGGTCACGTGATCACTTAGATTATTAGAGGGATGTCTATCTAAGTGGGAGTTCTTAAGTAATATGATTAATTGAACTTTAATTACCATGAACTTAGTACCTGATAGTATTTTGCATGTCTATGTTGTTGTAGATCAATGGCCCGTGCTACCATTCCTTTGCGCGTTCCTAGAGAAAACTAAGTTGAAAGATGATGGCAGCAACTACACGGACTGGGTCCGTAACTTGAGGATTATCCTCATTGCTGCACAGCAGAATTACATCCTGCAAGCACCATTGGGTGCCAGGCCTGCTGTAGATGCTACTGATGACGTTGAGAATGTCTGGCAGAGCAAAGCTGATGACTACTCGATAGTTTAGTGTGCCATGCTTTACATTAGAATCGAGACATCAAAGACGTTTTGAATGTCACGGAGCATATGAGATGTTGGAAGAATTGAAGTTAATATTTCAAGCAAAAGCCCAAGTTGAGAGATATGAAGTCTCCAACAAGTTCTACAGCTGTAAAATGGAGGAGAATAGTTCTGTCAGTGAACACATACTCAGAATGTCTGGGTGCCACAACCACTTGACTCAACTGGGAGTTAATCTTCCTGATGATAGTGCCATTGACAGAGTTCTTCAATCACTGCCACCAAGCTATAAAGGCTTCATGATGAACTATAATATGAAAGGGATGAACAAGACTATTCTCGAGCTCTTCCCGATGCTAAAGGCTGCGGAGGTAGAAATCAAAAAGGAGCATCAAGTGTTGATGGTCAACAAGACCACTAGTTCCAAGAAAAAGGGCAAAGGGAAGAAGGGGCCTTCAAGAAGAACGGCAAAAAGACTATTGCTCAAGAGAAGAAACCCAAGTCTAGACCTAAGCCTGAAACTGAGTGCTTCTACTGCAAAGGGACTGGTCACTGGAAGCGGAACTGCCCCAAGTATTTGGCGGATAAGAAGGATGGCAAAGTGAAAGGTATATTTGATATACATGTTATTGATGTGTACTTAACTAATGCTCGCAGTAGCGCCTGGGTATTTGATACTGGTTCTGTTGCTCATATTTGCAAGTCGAAACAGGGGCTAGGGATTAAGCAAAGATTGGCTAAGGACGAGGTGACGATGCGCGTGGGAAATGGTTCCAAAGTCGATGTGATTGCGGTCGGCACACTACCTCTACATCTACCATCGGGATTAGTTTTAGACCTGAATAATTGTTATTTGGTGCCAGCGTTGAGCATGAACATTATATCTGGATCTTGTTTAATGTGAGACGGTTATTCATTTAAATCAGAGAATAATGGTTGTTCTATTTATATGCGTAATATCTTTTATGGTCATGCACCCCTGCTGAGTGGTCTATTTTTATTGAATCTCGATAGTAGTGATACATATATTCATAGTGTTGAATCCAAAAGATTTAAGTTTAATAATGATAGTGCAACTTATTTGTGGCAGTGCCGTTTGGGTCATATCGGTGTAAAGCGCATGAAGAAACTCCATGTTGATGGACTTTTGGAATCACTTGATTATGAATCACTTGTGCTTGCAAACCATGCCTTATGGGCAAGATGACTAAAACTCCATTCTCCGGAACAATGGAACGAGCTACTGACTTGTTGGAAATAATACATACCGATGTATGCGGTCCAGTGAGTATTGAGGCTCGTGGTGGGTATCATTATTTTCTTACCTTCACAGATGATTTGAGCAGATATGGTTATATCTACTTAATGAAGCATCAGTCTGAAACATTTGAAAAGTTCAAAGAATTTCAGAGTGAAGTGGAAAATCATCGTAACAAGAAAATAAAGTTTCTACGAACTGATCGTGGAGGAGAATTTGAGTTACGAGTTTGGTATTTATTTGAAACAACATGGGATAGTTTCATGATACGTCTCCAACGTATCTATAATTTTTGATTGTTCCATACTATTATATTACCCGTTTTGGATGTTTATGGGCTTTACTTTACACTTTATATCATTTTTGGGACTAACCTACTAACCGGAGGCCCAGCCCGAATTGCTATTTTTTTGCCTATTTCAGTGTTTCAAAGAAAAGGAATATCAAACGGAGTCCAAACGGAATGAAACCTCGGGAGCGATATTTTTGGAACAAACGTGATCTAGGGGACTTGGAGTAGACATCAAGCAATAGAGGAGGCGGCCACGAGGGTGCCGGCATGCCCCCTACAGGTGGGCGCGCCCCCACCCTCATGGGCCCCTCAAGCGTCCACCGACCTACTTCTTCCTCCTATATATACCCACGTACCCTAAAACCATCGAGTAGGACCATGAAAAACTATTTCCACTGCCGTAACCTTTTGTATCCGCGATATCCCATCTTGGAGCCTTCGCCGGCACTCCGCCTGAGGGGGAATCGACCATGGAGGGCCTCTACATCATCTCCAAGGCCCTTTCGATGAGTTGTGAGTACTTTACCACAGACCTTCAGGTCCACAGTTACTAGCTAGATGGCTTCTTCTCTCTCTTTGAATCTCAATACAAAGTTCTTCTCAATCTTCTTGGAGATCTATTCGATGTAACTCTTTTTACGGTGTGTTTGTCGAGATCCGATGAATTGTGGGTTTATGATCGAGTTTATCTATGAGAAATATTTGAATCTCCTCTGAATTCTTTTATGTGTGATTAAGTTATCTTTGCAAGTCTCTTCGATTTATCAGTTTGGTTTGGCCTACTAGATTGATCTTTCTTGCAATGGGAGAAGTGCTTAGCTTTGGGTTCAATCTTGCGGTGTCCTTTCCCAATGACAGCAGGGGCAGCAAGGCACGTATTGTATTGTTGCCATACAGGATAAAAAGATGGGGTTTATATCATATTGCATGAGTTTATCCCTCTACATCATGTCATCTTTCTTAATGTGTTACTCTGTTCTTTATGAACTTAATACTCTAGATGCATGCTGGATAGCGATCGATGTGTGGAGTAATAGTAGTAGATGCAGGCAGGAGTCGGTCTACTTGTCATGGATGTGATGCCTATATACATGATCATGACTAGATAATCTTATAATTATTCGCTTTTTTATCAATTGGTCGACAGTAATTTGTTCACCCACCGTAATACTTATGCTATCTTGAGAGAAGCCACTAGTGAAACCTATGGCCCCGGGGTCTATATTTTATCATATAAGTTTGTCATCTACTTTTATTTGCATCTTTACTTTTCCAATCTATATCATAAAATACCAAAAATATATTTATCTTATCATATTATCTCTATCGGATCTCACTTTCGCAAGTGGCCGTGAAGGGATTGACAACCCCTTTATTGCGTTGGTTGCGAGGTTCTTGTTTGTTTGTGTAGGTGCGTGGGACTTCTGAGGAGCCTCCTACTGGATTGATACCTTGGTTCTCTAAAACTGAGGGAAATACTTACGCTACTATTGCTGCATCACCCTTTCCTCTTCAAGAAAAACCAACGCAAGCTCAAGACGTAGCAAGAAGGATTACTGACGCCGTTGCTGGGGAGGTCTTCGCTCAAGTCAAGACATACCAAGTACCCATCACAAACTCATCTCCCTCGCATTACATTATTTGCCATTTGCCTCTCGTTTTCCTCTCCCCCACTTCACCCTTGCCGTTTTATTCGCCCTCTCTTTCCCAATCCCCTCTCTCTTTTGCTTGCCTTTTTGTTTGCTTGGGTGTTGGATTGCTTGTCGCGATGGCGCAAGATAATACCAAATCGTGTGACTTTTCCAATACCAATAATAATGATTTCCTTAGTACTCCGATTGCTCCTCTTAATGATGTTGAGTCTTGTGAAATCAATACTGCTTTGCTGAATCTTGTTATGAAAGATCAATTCTCCGGCCTTCTTAGTGAAGATGCTGCTACCCATCTAAACAACTTTGTTGATTTGTGTGAGATGCAAAAGAAGAAAGATACGGATAATGATATTGTTAAATTGAAGTTATTTCCGTTTTCACTTAGAGATCATGCTAAAGTTTGGTTTTCGTCTTTGCCTAAGAATAGTGTTGATTCATGGAATAAGTGCAAAGATGCTTTTATATATAAGTATTTTCCTCCCGCTAAGATCATCTCTCTTAGAAACGATATTATGAATTTTAAACAACTTGATCATGAGCATGTTGCCCAATCTTGGGAAAGAATGAAATTAGTGATTCACAATTGCCCTACTCATGGTTTGAAGTTATGGATGATCATACAAAATTTTTATGCCGGATTGAATTTTGCTTCTAGAAATCTTTTAGATTCGTCCGCGGGAGGCAGGTTTATGGAAATCACCTTAGGAGAAGCTACTAAACTACTTGATAACATTATGGCTAATTATTCTCAATGGCACACCGAAAGATCTACTAGTAAGAAAGTGCATGCTATAGAAGAAATTAATGTTTTGAGTGGAAAGATGGATGAACTTATGAAATTGTTTGCTACTAAGAGTGCTCCTATTGATCCCAATGATATGCCTTTGTCTACTTTGATTGAGAATAAAAATGAATCTATGGATGTGAATGTTGTTGGTAGGAATAATTTTGGTAATAATGCTTATAGAGGAAACTTTAATCCTAGACTGTTCCCTAGTAATTCCTCTAATAATTATGGAAATTCCTACAATAATTCTTATGGTAATTTTAATAAGATGCCCTCTGATTTTGAGAATAGTGTTAAAGAATTTATGCTCTCTCAAAAGAATTTTAATGCCTTGCTTGAAGAAAAAATTGCTTAAAGTTGATGATTTGGCTAGGAACGTTGATAGACTTTCGCTTGATGTTGATTCTTTGAAACTTAGATCTACTCCTCCTAAGCATGACATCAATGAGTCTCTCAAAGCTATGAGAATTTCCATTGATGGGTGCAAACAAAGAACTGCTACGTCTTGAGCTTGCGTTGGTTTTCCTTGAAGAGGAAAGGATGATGCAGCAATAGTAGCGTAAGTATTTTCCTCAGTTTTTGAGAACCAAGGTATCAATCCAGTAGGAGGCTCCTCAAAAGTCCCACGCACCTACACAAACAAACAAAGAACTCGCAACCAACGCAATAAAGGGGTTGTCAATCCCTTCATGGCCACTTGCGAAAGTGAGATCTGATAGAGATAATATGATAAGATAAATATATTTTTGGTATTTTATAATATAGATGCGAAAAGTAAAGATGCAAATAAAAGTAGATTGATAGCTTATATGATAAAAGATAGACCCGGGGCCATAGGTTTCACTAGTGGCTTCTCTCAAGATAGCATAAGTATTACGGTGGGTGAAGAAATTACTGTCGAGCAATTGATAGAAAAGCGAATAATTATGAGATTATCTAGGCATGATCATGTATATAGGCATCACGTCCGTGACAAGTAGACCGACTCCTGCCTGCATCTACTACTATTACTCCATACATCAACCGCTATCCAGCATGCATCTAGAGTACTAAGTTCATAAGAACAGAATAACACATTAAGAAAGATGACATGATGTAGAGGGATAAACTCATGCAATATGATATAAACCCCACCTTTTTATCCTCGACGACAACAATAAAATACGTGCCTTGCAACCCCTGCTGTCACTGGGTAAGGACACCACAAGATTGAACCCAAAGCTAAGCACTTCTCCCATGGCAAGAAAGATCAATCTAGTAGGCCAAACCAAACTGATAATTCGAAGAGACTTGCAAAGATAACTCAATCATACATAAAAGAATTCAGAGGAGATTCAAATATTTCTCATAGATAAACTTGATCATAAACCCACAATTCATTGGATCTCGACAAACACACCACAAAAAGAGTTACATCAAATAGATCTCCACAAGAGAGGGGGAGAACATGGTATTGAGATCCAAAAAGAGAGAAGAAGCCATCGAGCTAGTAACTATGGACCCGAAGGTCTGTGGTAAACTACTCACAACTCATCGGAGGGGCTATGGTGTTGATGTAGAAGCCCTCCATGGTCGATTCCCCCTCCGGTGGAGCGCCGACGAAGGCTCCAAGATGGGATCTCGCGGATACAGAAGGTTACGGCGGTGGAAATTGTTTTTCGTTGGCTCCCTGGATGTTTTCGGGGTACGTGGGCATATATAGGAGGAAGAAGTAGGTCGGTGGCCGCCCGAGGGGCCCACGAGACAGGGGGCGCGCTCTGTAGGGGTGGGTGCGCCCCCCACCCTCGTGGCCGCCTCGGCTGCTTCTTGGCTTGCACTCCCAAGTCCTCGGGATCACATTCGTTCCAAAAATCACACTCCCGAAGGTTTCATTCCGTTTGGACTCCGTTTGATATCCCTTTTCTTCGAAATACTGAAATAGGCAAAAAACAACAATGCGGGCTGGGCCTCCGGTTAGTAGGTTAGTCCCAAAAATGATATAAATGTGTAAAATAAAGCCCATAAACATCCAAAAGGGGTAATATAATAGTATGGAACAATAAAAAATTATAGATACGTTGGAGACGTATCAAGCATCCCCAAGCTTAATTCATGCTCGTCCTCGAGTAGGTAAATGATAAAAACAGAATTTTTGATGTGGAATGCTACCTAGCATAATTCTCAATGTATTTCTTTATTGTGGCATGAATGTTCAGATCCAAATGATTCAAAATAAAAGTTCATATTGACAAAATAAATAGTAATACTTCAAGCATACTGATCAAAGAAATCATGTCTTCTCAAAATAACATGGCTAAAGAAAGTTCATCCCTACAAAATCATATAGTTAGGCTATGCTTCATTTTCATCACACAAAAATGTTCCCAAATTCTACACCCCCGATGACAAGCCAAGCAATTGTTTCGTACTTAAATAATCTCAAACTTTTTCAACTTTCACGCAATACATGAGCATGAGCCATGGATATAGCACTATGGGTGGAATAGAATATGATGATGGGGATTATGTGGAGAAGACAAAAAAGGAGAAAGTATCACATTGACGAGGATAATCAACGGGCTATGGAGATGCCCATCAATTGATGTCAACATGAGGAGTAGGGATTGCCATGCAACGGATGCACTAGAGCTATAAATGAATGAAAGCTCACCAAAATAAAACTAGTGGGTGTGCATCCAACTCGCTTGCTCACGAAGACCTAGGGCATTTGAGGAAGCCCATCGTAGGAATATACAAGCCAAGTTCTATAATGAAAAATTCCCACTAGTATATGAAAGTGACAACATATGAGACTCTCTATAAGAAAAACATGGTGCTACTTTGAAGCACAATATATGAGACTTGCTATATGAAGAACATGGTGCTACTTTGAAGCACAAGTGTGGAAAAAGAGATAGTAACATTGCCCCTTTTTATTTATTTCCTTTTTTTCTTTTTTTTTCTTTTTTTCTTTTTTCTTTTTTTTTCTTTTTTTTTCTTTGGCCTTTTTTTTCTTCTTTGGGACAATGCTCTAATAATGATGATCATCACACTTTCATTGATTACAACACATGAATTACAACTCGAAACTAGAACAAGATATGACTATATGAATGCCTCCGGCGGTGTACCGGGATGGTGCAATGAATCAAGAGTGACATGTATGAAAAATTATGCATGGTGGCTTTGCCACAAATACGATGTCAACTACATGATCATGCAATGGCAATATGAAAAAAGTAATGCGTGTCATGATGATAAACGGAACGGTGGAAAGTTGCATGGCAATATATCTCAGAATGGCTATGGAAATGCCATAATAGGTAGGTATGGTGGCTGTTTTGAGGAAGATATAAGGAGGTTTATGTGTGATAGAGCGTATCATATCACGGGGTTTGGATGCACCGGCGAAGTTTGCACCAACTCTCAAGGTGAGAAAGGGCAATGCACGGTACCGAAGAGGCTAGGAATGGTGGAAAGGTAAAAGTTTGTATAATCCATGGACTCAACATTAGTCAAAAGAACTCATATACTTATTGCAAAAAAATTGAAGTCATCAAAAACCAAGCACCATGCGCATTCTCCTAGAGGGATAGATTGGTAGGAAAAGACCATCGCTCGTCCCCGACCGCCACTCATAAGGATGCACAATCCAAGTACACTTCATGTTTCAAATTTGTTACACAACTTTAACCATATGTGCATGCTACGGGACTTGCTAACTTCAACACAAGCATTCTTTAAATTCATAATCACCCAACTAGCATGACTTTAATATCACTACCTCCATATCTCAAAACAATTATCAAGTATCAAATTGATCATAGCATCCAATTCACTTCCTATGATAGTTTTAATTATACCCAACTTGGATGCCTACCATTCTAGGACCAATTTTATAACCATAGCAAATACCATGCTGTTCTAAAAGACTCTCAAAATAATATAAGTGAAGCATGAGAGACTAGAAATTTCTAAAAAATTAAGCCACTGCCGTGCTCTAAAAGATATAAGTGAAGCACTAGACCAAAAACTATCTAGCTCAAAAGATATAAGTGAAGTACATAGAGTATTCTAATAAATTTCAATCAAGTAGGCTTCTCTCAAAAGGTGTGTACAGCAAGGATGATTGTGGAAAACTAAAAAGCAAATACTAATATCATACACGACGCTCCAAGCAAAACACATAGCATGTGGCGAATAAAAATATTGCTCCAAGTAAAGTTACCAATGAACGAAGACGAAAGAGGGGATGCCTTCCCGGGGCATCCCCAAGCTTAGGCTTTTGGTACTCTTGAATATCTTGGGGTGCCATGGGCATCCCCAATCTTAGGCTTTTGCCACTCCTTATTCCATAGTCCATCAAATCTTTACCCAAAACTTGAAAACTTCACAACACAAAACTCAACAGGAAATCTCATAAGCTCTGTTGGTGAAAGAAAGAAAAACCACCACATAAGGTACTGTAATGAACTCATTCTTTATTTATATTGGTGTTAAACCTACTTTATTTCAAGTTCTCTATGGTTCATACCACTTAATACTAGCCATAGATGCATCAAAATAAGCAAACAACACACGGAAAACAGAATCTGTCAAAAACAGAACAGTCTATAGCAATCTGTAACTAACGAAAACTTATGGAACCCTAAAACTCCTACCAAAATAGGAAGTCCTGGGAAATTTGTCTATTGATCAGAAGCAGAAAGAATCAACACAGAAGCACGTTTCTGTGATTTAACAAAACTAATTTCGTGCGCGCAAAGTTTCTGTTTTTCAGCAGAATCAAATTAACTATCACCATAGGTTATCATATAGGTTCTACTTGGCACAAACACTAATTAAAACATAAAAACACATCTAAACAGAAGGTAGATGCAAAATTTATTATTAAACAGAAACAAAAACAAAAAACACAAATAAAATTGGGTTGCCTCCCAACTAGCGCTATCGTTTAACGCCCCTAGCTAGGCATAAAAGCGAAGATAGATCTAAGTAGTGCCATCTTTGGCACTCAATTCATAAGTAGCTCGCATGATAGATTCATAAGGTAATTTGACTTTTTTTTCTTGGAAAGTGCTCAATGCCTTTCCTTAATGGAAATTGGAATCTAATATTCCCTTCCTTCATATCAATAATCGCGTCAATCGTTCTAAGGAAAGGTCTACCAAGAATAATAGGGCAAGAAAGATTGCGATCTATATCAAGAACGATAAAATCTACAGGCACCAAATTTCTATTTGTAACAATGAGAACATCATTGATCCTTCCCATTGGCATTTTAATGGTGGAATCCGCAAGGTGCAAATTTAAAGAGCACATCAAGATCGTGGAAACCTAGAATATCACATAAAGTTTTCAGAATCGTGGAAACACTAGCACCCAAATCACACAAAGCAAAACACTCATGATCTTTAATTTTAATCTTTATAGTAGGTTCCCACTCATTATTAAGTTTTCTAGGTATAGAAACTTCCAAATTAAGTTTTTCATCCTAAGATTGCATCAAGGCATCAACGATATGTTTGGTAAAAGCTTTATTTTGACTATAAGCATGATGAGAATTAACAACGGATTGCAACAAGGAAATACAACCTTCTAAAGAATAATTATCATAATCAAATTCCTTGAAATCCGAGATAGTGGGTTCAATTCTATTTAAAGTCATGACCTCTCCAATCCCACTTTTACCAAATTTAGCATCAAGATCTAAAAATTCTGAATTATTGGGACGCCTTCTAACTAAAGTTGACTCATCTCCAGTCCCATCATTATTAAGATTCATATTGCAAAACAAAGATCTAATAGGAGGCACATCAATAACCTTAAGATCTCCATCATTATTTTCATGGAAACTAGAAGAACACGTCTTTACAAAGCAATCTTTCTTAGCACGCAATCTAGCGGTTATTTCCTTGAACTCATCAATGGAAATTCTCATGGCTTTGAGAGACTCATTGATATCATGCTTAGGAGGAGTAGATCTATGTTTAAGAGAATCAACATCAAGCGAAAGTCTATCAACATTCCTAGCCAAATCATCAACTTTGAGCAATTTTTCTTCAAGCAAAGCATTAAAATTATTTTGAGAAATCATAAATTTTTTCACACTATTCTCAAAATCGGAGGGCATTTATTAAAATTACCATAAGAATTATTATAGGAATTTCCATAATTATTAGAGGAATTTGTCGTGGATGTCACGTCAGATGTCCTTGTAAAAGGACTTAGTTGTGGAGCCATCGCAGCTAGGAAGCTTGAAGAGGTTAAATCAGGACAAAGGACACGAGAGGGTTTATACTAGTTCGGCCCCTTACGGTGAAGGTAAGGCCTACGTCTAGTTGGGTTGGATTGATGTTTCGATGACCAGGGAGCAAGATATGCTATGCTCGACTCTCGATGAGTTGTTTCTTGCCCTAAGCCGCCAGCAGGTCGTCCCCTTATATACACGAGTTGACGCCCTGTGGCTTACAGAGTCCCGACCGGCTTATAAACAATGTCCGGCTCGGTGACCAGTTAAGTCTACCTTATGGTACAAGTCATGCCTTTATGGCGGTTTACTACAACGGGCCTTAAGCCGCCTGTGGGCCTTAAGCCCTTTATTGAACCGCCATCTTCATGCTTGGTCTTGGGCTTCTCTGTGGTGAATCTTCTTGCGTAACCCGGCCCCTCCTGGGCGGCTTACAAATAGTTATATCCCCGACATTAGGCCCCAGATTGCTTTGAACCTGTTCATATCAATCTTAAAAATACTTTAAGAAATAAATCTTCAGTCTTCTGTTCGTGCAAAAAGGTTTTCTTTAACCTGCCATGACGTCATCTTTTGGATCCGGGTTAAGCCACTGTGATGTCATCCTTTTCTTAAATTCTTTTTCTATTCCACCGTATCTTTCAACGGATCTCTGTTTTTATTGACTGTTCCGGAAATCGAGGCGTCGGGGCCGCTGGATAATAATTCTTATCTCCTCGTTTCCCGCGCCATCTCAGTTATCCTCTCCTTATAAATAGGTGCGACCTAGGTCTCCCATTCTCCTCCTTCCAGTCGTCTTCTTCCTCTTGCCTCCTCTCGAGCTCCGCCGCCGCTGCTGTCGGGCTTCCTGTCTTCACCGTCTCAGGCCACTGCATCGACCTGGTTGGACCAGAGAAACGCGATGAACCTCCGCGGCCCATCCAGATCCATAAGTTCCCTTCCCTTCCTTGCTTAGATCTGCATTAGAGCTTCCTCGAGTTCATCAGAGTTCATCACCATTAGAGCCCAACCCTTGTTAGTTTTCCTCTTAGACGCCTCTTCTGATCTAAAAATGATATAAAATAGCCGCGGTAGTTGTTTCCGCACTTGTTTAGGATAAAAAGTAGATCCCTTTCTCTGTAAAAAGGCCTCATTCGAGCCTATGAACACGCCTGCATCAGTTTTTAGGTCTAGAATTTTTTTCATATCAAAACAGACCTTTGATCTCAAATATGAGTAGAAGATTATGAAATCTGTTTTTATCACCCGGAAAACTGCTTTTGTCAAATGCTCTGAAACACAACTGTCCAGGTAGCCGTCTTAAATGAATGACACTGGTCTGTGAACCTTGCTCGCTTCTCATGACCTTAAGAATTTTGAACTGCTCTTGATACTTGTAGCGGCTTAAATATTGTTGCACAATCACCCTTATATCATAGGCCCCTCATTAAGCCGCCACCTTGAATAATTAGGATATTTCTCTTGGGTTAAAATTGAATCGGATCTTCTTATTTTGCAATAGGCCAACTGTTGTCATGGAACCTAAGGCGGCCAAGGCCCCTGTAACCTGCAATTGGGTCCCATCCATAGTTACTAAGAGTAAACTTGCTGAGTTCGTGAAGTCTGTCCACCTGCCAAAAAAGGAGGTCATGTCTTATCATGCCCCTAACCCGTCTGAAGAGAGGCCTCAACCCAAAGAAGGGGAGGTGATAGTTTTCACGGATCACATGAACTGGGGATTTGCCCCTCCCGGCTCAAAATTCTTCAGGGAAGTTTTGAATTTCTTTGATCTTAGACCTCAAGACATTGGACCCAATTCCGTGTCAAACCTTTGCAATTTCCAAGTCTTCTACAAGGTGTACCTGGGAGAGGAGCCAAGTTTGCTTTTGTTCAGAGAACTTTTTTACTTGAACCGGCAGAATGAACGTGCCAACGGGCCTAGTCTTGATCTTGACGGCATCTCGATCCAGCGGCGGAGAGATTGCCTTTTTCCTTATGCTGAGCTGCCGAGTCACCCAAAAGATTGGAACCAGACATGGTTCTACTGTCAAGACACTTCACCGGCTGATGAGAAGCCTCTGCCCGGTTTTCGCGCCCTGCGCCTTGAGTCCAACCATCAGCTGGTGGATAAGTTGACCGCTGTTGAGCGCCTGCCTCTCAATCCCACCATCAAGAAGATCAAAGCTCTGTTAGGAAATGGGTTAAACATCATCGATCTTGTCCGGGTCTGGGTCACCTGGCGAATACTACCATTAAGCCGCCGCTCCGGCTTAATGTGTACTTACACAGGCGAGAAGGATGATCCAATGCGTCATAGTCCTGACGACTTACCAGATGATGTGGTAGATGCTACAACCCAGTCACTGCTGAAGGAGGGCACTGTAACTAGCAATGCCTTCGGCTTACTTCCCTTCTGCAAGAAGAACCCGGCCCCTGCAGTGAGTTACCAATCTTAATTAATATTCTTTAGCATGTTATACCTTCTTTGTACTTAGGATTCCTTATCTTTTTCCACAGGCCGGTGATAATTTCTGGAAGGTCAAATATGACCACGAGGCTGCTAAACAAGCCAGGGCAGCCAAGAAAACCGAAAGGAAAGCCGCCAAGATGGGCACCTCAAAGAAGAAGAAACCCAGCGCCTCCGATATGTTTAAATTGGATGACTCTTCTTCGGATGATGAAGAGGTAATCCTTTGATTTTCTTAACTCCTTTGTCGTTACTTTACTGACATTCTATCCTTTCAGGAGGATACAGGGAACAGTCAAGCAATTGAAGAAGAGGTAACTATAATCTCCTCTGACTCAGAGCCTTTGCCAAAGCAAAAAATCCGAAGGGTGACCCGGAAAATAAGATTTTCACATCCTCTAGCTTACCAAGATCCTCAATTTCTTTTGAAGCAACAACAGCTTGAGAACCAAAGGCAGACTCGGGCCAATCAAGACGCATAACTCTCCTCCAGCTTACCCGATGTAACCAGGAAGCGTCGGACCAAGGTTATCTCCGGTTTACGTTCTGCTTTACCTTTGGCGGGTTTGATTCGCCAACCTCTCAATTCATCTGACTCCAATTATCAGGATACCTCTCCTTCCTCTGACGAGTCGATGCAATCAAACATGCCGGCTTTCAAAAGGGCTCCCGAGTAATGTAACCTTTCTTACTTTAAGTTTTTACTTATGCTTTAATACTCATCCTTCTACCTTTATTGACAGCCTGCAAGTGAAGCCCAGCAAGAGGGCAAGGAAAAAATAAGCCATCCCAAGACCCGGTTGTCACTGAGCCAGCGCTTGACTTGTCCGCTCCTGACAGCTCTACCCATCAACCGCCGCCTGAACCAGCTTCTGATATTCTGATGCCAACTTCTGACCCGCCTGCTGAAGATGTTATTCACAACTCTGATAACTCAGAAGCTCCTAGTCCGGCCAAGATGACTGACCAAGAAGTTGAATATCTGAAGAGTCAATATGTTGAACCGGGCTGGCCTACTGTTCTTGCCCAATGTACTGCCAAGGAAGAATTTGCCTGAGGGAGTCCTAGACTAGGGGGTGTCGGGATAGCCGAACTATCATCTTTGGCCGGACTCCAAGACTATGAAGATACAAGATTGAAGACTCTGTCCCGTGTCCGGACGGGACTTTCCTTGGCGTGGAAGGCAAGCTTGGCAATACGGATATGTAGATCTCCTACCATTGTAACCGACTCTGTGTAACCCTAGCCCTCTCTGGTGTCTATATAAACCAGAGGGTTTTAGTCCGTAGGACGAACAACAATCATACCATAGGCTAGCTTCTAGGGTTTAGCCTCATTGATCTTGTGGTAGATCTACTCTTGTACTACCCATATCATCAATATTAATCAAGCAGGAGTAGGGTTTTACCTCCACCGAGAGGGCCCGAACCTGGGTAAAAACATCGTGTCCCTTATCTCCTGTTACCATCCGCCTAGACGCACAGTTCGGGACCCCCTACCCGAGATCCGCCGGTTTTGACACCGATATTGGTGCTTTCATTGAGAGTCCCTATGTGTCGTCGCCTTTAGGCACGATGGCTCCTTTGATCATCAACAACGACGCGGTCCAGGGTGAGACTTTTCTCCCCGGACAGATCTTCGTATTCGGTGGCTTTGCACTGCGGGCCAACTCACTTGGCCATCTGGAGCAGATTGAAAGCTACGCCCCTGGCCATCAGGTCAGATTCGGAAGTTTGAACTATATGGCTGACGTCCGCGGGGACTTGATCTTCGTCGGGTTCGAGCCACGGCCAAGCGCGCCACACTGTCACGATGGGCATGATCTAGCTCTGCTACAGGATAGTGCCCTGGAGGCCGCACAAGTGTCCGCTCCGACCCCTAGCTCAGAGCCGACTGCGCCGATCGAGGACGAATGGCTGGACACCACCTCGGGGGCTGCTACCTCTACGGCGATAGAGCCAAATACCAATCCTGTCCTTTGCGAAGCTTGTGACTCCAAGGTGCCGGACTCCTCTCTGGACTCCGAACCTTCCACGCCCCTGCCAATCGAATCCGATTGGGCGCCGATCATGGAGTTCACCGCCGCGGACATCTTTCAGCACTCGCCCTTTGGTGACATCCTGAATTCACTAAAGTCTCTCTCTTTATCAGGAGAGCCCTGGCCGGACTATGGTCAGGAAGGTTGGGATGCGGACGACGAAGGAATTCAACGCCCACCAACCACCCACTTTGTAGCCATTGTCGATGATTTAACCGACATGCTCGACTCTGACTCCGAAGACATCGACGATATGGACGACGATGCCGGAGACGACCAAGAACCAGCGCCTACAGGGCACTGGAAGGCCACCTCAAATCACGATGTATATATGATGGATACACCTAAAGGAAGCGATAACGAGGAACAACGGGACGCTGTGAAGGACAATTCCCTCGAAAAGCAGTCAAAACGGCGACGTAAGCGCCGCTCAAAGTCCCGCCTCGACAAAGACAGCACCCATATAGACCCAGCCATGGAGCAGGGCGGACCGGTGGACGACGAACATGCCCTCGAGCAACCATCCGAACAGGATAACTTGGATAAACAATCCGTCCCCGGCGAAGATAACAGTCCGGACGATCTCACGCCAGACACATCGTTGGAGCAGAAGAACCTCCACAAAAGGCTCTTCGCCACGGCATGGGGCCTGAAGAAGCAGAAGCGGAAGATCAAAACAGCGGAAGACGCACTCAGAATGAGATGGAGCAAAGTACTCAACACCACAGACAAATACGGCGATAGTCGCCAAACAAAGAGCTACCCGAAGCGCAAACTACTGCCCGAATTTGACGAGGAGGCCATACAGCCCCCACGATCAAAGAACAAAGAGGCCGCCCGGTCGGATAGATGACCACATGGCAAACATAGAGCGGCAATCGGCGCCGCACACAAGCCGGCACACGATCCACATAAGGATCCGCACCAAAAGGATGGCCCAGTCAGGTCTATCTATGGGCCAAGAAAGCAAGCTCTAGAAAGCAATGCAACACGTCGAGTATTCGAACATCACGGCACACCCAAATACAGGGGCACCGCACCCCCCCTATGTTTCACCGATGAGGTGCTAGATCATGAATTTCCAGCGGGATTCAAGCCCATAAACATAGAGGCATACGAAAGAACAACAGACCCTGGAGTCTGGATTGAGGATTACATCCTGCACATACACATGGCTAGAGGAGATGACCTCCACGCCATAAAATACTTACCCCTCAACCTCAAAGGGCCAGCCCAGCATTGGCTTAAAAGCCTCCCCAAAAACACTATTGGAAGTTGGGAAGAGCTCGAGGATGCGTTTCGGGCAAATTTTCAGGGGACCTATGTCCGTCCTCCGGATGCAGACGATCTAAGTCACATAACTCAACAGCCCGGAGAGTCGGCCCGCAAATTCTAGAACAGGTTCCTCACCAAAAAGAACCAAATAGTGGACTGTCCGGACGCCGAAGCCTTAGCAGCTTTCAAACACAACATCCGAGACGAATGGCTCGCCAGACACCTCGGCCAAGAAAAGCCGAGAATAATGGCCGCACTAACAAGCCTCATGACCCGCTTTTGCGCGGGAGAGGATAGCTGGCTAGCAAGATGCAGCACCAGCGACCCAAGTACATCCGAGGCCAGGGATGGAATTGGCAAACCACGACGCAGCAAGGACCAGCGCCGGACCAAGGGAAACAGTCCAAAGAGCACGGCAGTTAACGCCGGATTCAAAAGCTCTCGACAGAACAAAAAAACTGCCTCTTAAGGACAACAGCGACGAGCTATCCAACCTAAACAAAATCTTGGACAAGATAAGCCAAATCCACAGTAGCCCCGGGAAGCCTGCAAACCATACCCACAGAGATTGTTGGGTCTTCAAACAGTCCGGCTGACTTAACGCCGAACACAAGGGGCTCAACACACCAAATGAGGACGATGACGAACCCCACAAGCAGAGCACCGGAAAACAAAGAAATTTCCCACAAGAGGTCAAAACAGTAAACTCACTCCAAGTGACAACAGGGAATAATAGAGCGGCGCCCATTGAAATACGTGCCGCACGGTCCACCCCAGCGGAGTCCCGACACTGGATGTCAAAACCAATCACCTTCAACCATCAGGATTACTCCGGAAGTACCCGGAATGCAGGACGGACTGCTTTGATATTAGATCCTATAATCGACGGACTACAATTTACACAAGTCCTAATGGACGGCGACAGTGATCTAAACCTGCTATATCAGGACACAATCCGCAGGATGGGGATAGACCCAACCAAAATTCGCCATAGCAACACTTCCTTTAAAGGAGCGATGCCAGGCCCATATGCCCATTGTACGGGCTCTCTACCACTAGACGTTGTGTTTGACTCATCCACATCGCCCCATTTAAAAGTAGCTATCAAGCACTATTGGGAGGTGAAGCTTTCGCCCGCTTTAATGCAATACCGCATTACGCATCTCTTACACTTAAAATGCCCGGTCCACGCGGCATCATCTCATTAAAGGGAAACTTCAAGTGTTCCCCGAATAAGGAAGAACGTGAGACTGCCTTGACAGCCACACACTAATCCGGCTTTGCTGATCAAAGCACCTAAATAGGTCATTCAGACCCCGGACACGGTTAGGCGAGTCCGGTATAAATAAACAAGGGGCTTACTAGCCACGCACCCCCTTACAAGGGGCTCCACGCATGTACAACAAGAGACAATAAAGCTTAATTTTATTCATTTTTTGAATCATACTCTGTTTATTTTAAATACATTTTTCGCACGATCCTTTTTTTTCAACTAAGTTCTTCTCTTTTACAGATGAACACCATGCTAAACCCGTCCAGGACATGGCACAACGGAGACACAGGCACAGACGTGCAGTAGGGACCCATTGCAAGGATTCTATTCAGATTAAGACCCTGCGTAAACCTTTTTTACTGTCTCTTGTTGCTACACATCCCCCGGTTTCTTGATATAATCGAGGAGGAGGCTGGCATTTTGGCATCGGCCGCGTCAGAAATTTTTGCGCGTACCTGGACACTAGGGGCTTAGGGCATTGTTCTGCCCGTTTTCATAAAGACCGAATACCTTAGGGAGTGTTCGGCGTCTCGAGTTAGGCCTTATATGCATCAGCTCCGACTCATGTCTTTGGTCAAATGTTGGGTTTGCCCGGCTCCTATGTTTTGCTGCCTTATGTTCCGTTCTATCGGCTAACGCGGCACCAGGAGAACTACTGCGATTATGCCCTGGTTCGGCCTGGCGAGCACCTCAGTAGAGAAAGCCGAAAACTGACTGTCATGATATAGCGAGAGACTGGTCAACCACTCGATGGACCACTGGAATGTTTAGAATTCCTCCGCATTAACGAAGGACCGCTTCCCGGTCAGGCACATACGCGCCCCGAGTTCGGGAGAGCGCGGTGCCCCCAGGGGCTATATAGTAGCCCCACCATCAAACTCCTATGGCTAAGTGAAAGTGATAAAGCATTATAGTCCGGTTGCCTAGTTTGCTACGCTATCACCTCCTTTACAGGACCAAGACGTTGGATTAAGTGTGAAAATGTGCCTTTTTGCAAACACCCCTGCACTATGTGCGTGGGTACTGAAGCCGAAGACTGCCATCTTTCAGGTTATATACACATATACATCAACGGCCGCACAAGAGGTATTTTACTACTTGACCGCACAAGTATAAAAAAGCTCTTATATTATATTTGAATATCGTTTCACAAATCATACATGTCATTTGAACATAATATCCTTCGAGCACTGCGTCTCTATTAAACGAGCGCCCGGCAAGACTTCCTCAAAATAGTGCTCGGCAGGTACTCGGCTCCTGTCTGAATCCTGGGATGCAACGTCGCTGGCTTTCATCTCTGCCCAGCATGTCTTGACACGGGCAAGAGACATCCGTGCACCCTCTATGCACGCCGACCGCTTCATTACATCGATATGCGGCACCGCATCAAGGAACTACTGCACCAAGCCAAAATAATTCTTCGGCTCGGGCCTTTTCGGCCACAAATGAGTCACGACATCCTTCATGGCAAGTCCGGACAACCTATTCAGCTCAGCCCATTCGGCCAAACGATCGGTCAATGGAAGCGGACGCTCTGGACTATGGAACTGCGACCAAAAAAGCTCTTCCATTCCGTGATCCTTTTGGCATCGGAAGTGTGCGACCGCGTCTGCGGCACTCGCCGCCAAATCCAGATAAGCATCCTCCGCACCCCACAGCTGGCCCAACTGAGCATACTTTGGATCCGTGAACTTCCTCCGCAGCAGAAAGGGCTTTCCAGCCGCGATATCCCCGGCTTGACGTAGCTCCTCCTTTATAGCTCTCATCGCGGAGCGGACATCCTTTGCTTCGGCGGTGGCCTTCTTCAGGCCCTCTTGCTCCGCTCGACGTTCTTTTTCAAGAAACTCGCAGCGGTCGGTAGCATTCTTCAACTTTCCGGCCATCTCGGCCATTTCTTCCCTGCTTCGGCAGTGAGCAGCCTGTTCGGCTTTTAGCTCTTCGGCTGCCCTCAAGGTAGCCGCATCACTTTTTCTGGCTTGCTCCTTGACTCGGGCTAGGTCCGCCCGAAGGTTCTCCATAGCAGCGGCAACATCCACATAAATCATGCATGTTGTAAGGCATGGACGTCAAGCTACCTTACCAGGTGTCCGCGGAGAAGTTGCATACCTTGTGACTCATCAAGCCGCTTATTGACAAGCGCGATGTCCGCATCCACCACGTCAAGTTGCCGCTTTAGTTCAGCAAATTGATCAGTCCGGCTGGCCACCGGACGCTCCGCCACCTATATAGGACAGACGACATCTTACAAACTGAGATTATGATCCTCGGCGCGCTGTCACTTTCGACAACGTACCGAATCTCAGGGGCTACTATCTATACAGGGCGCACTCTATATGCAAAACTGTCAGAAGGTATATCATTTTCGCGTACGTCAAACCCCGTCAGTAAACTTCTGACGGCTTCATGCAATCCGCTCTCAGCGGATGAAATCCTTTCAATCACCGTACCCATTAACGCACAGTGATCTTCTGAGGTAGATGCTCGCCCGAGCAGATCCTTCCGCTCCTCCGACCGTACACCAGTTGGTGCCGGACCTCCCGGCCCCGCCGGACTCGAGGAAACCCTTCACGACGACACCTCAGGGTCGTCCGCCCCGCCTGACGGCGCGGCAGATGGAGGCGTTTCGCTCTCCATCATCTCCGGACGAGGATCCCTCGAAGATGAGCTCTGCTGAGAAGGGCTGAGATCCGAACTACAAGGCAAAACTTTGGTTATCTTCAAAACTAAAAACAGGGATGTCCCTTATTACAAAACTCCCCTTTCTACTTACGGCTCGCTGGAGGGCTAATTCCCTTGGGGAAATAGTGCGGCCGGGGCTTCTCCTGGTGCAGGACCCTCTGGTGAAGATTTCTTCCCCCGCTTTGAGGCCTTGGCCTCCGGATCTTCAGAAGCGGTCCTCTTCTCCCCCTGGAGGGAGGGATTCTCGATCCCTCCTTTCTCGAAAGCCTCCTTCACGGAGGCAGTAGCTCCCCTGTTCCCCCCTTCGCCCTCTTTCAAAGGCGCAGCTGCCAGCATCTTGGTTAACACAGGATCCGGCGTGGTCTCAGGGAGGGGGGCCGGACACCTTATCAGCTTTGCTTTCGCTATCCACTCCTGTTCAAGGGACAGCTCCTTAAAGGGAAAGTTCATGATAAATGTACGGATAGCGTGTCCGGGTACAAGACTACTTACTTGAGTATCCGGGCGATCGTAGCTCAGACATGCGTCCTCGGTCAAGTCCGGACACTTCTCTTGTGATCCGAAGAACAGTTTATACATCTCCATGGGTGTCGCACCCATAAAATGTTGGAGAGCTCGTGGTCCCTCCGGATTAAATTCCCACAGGCGGAGGGGGCGATGTTTGCAGGGCAGAAGGCGCCGAATCAGCATGACCTGCACCACTACGACCAGATTGATCTCTCTCTCTTGGAGGTCTCGAATACGGCCCTGCAGCAGAGGTATGTCCTTAGACGGCCCCCAGTCAAGCCCTTGTTGACCCATGAAGCCAGCAGTTGTGGAGGACCCAAGAGGAAGGCAGGTGGCGCCACCCATTTGGTGCCCCTGGGAGCAGTGATGTAAAACCACTCCTGTTGCCACAAACCAAGCTCCTCTTGAAAAGAGCCCTTGGGCCATGGAGCGTCAGCACTCTTGCTTATAACAGCCCCTCCACACTCTGCTTGCTGCCCCTTGATCATCTTCGGCTCCACTTTGAAGGTCTTGAGCCACAATCCGAAGTGAGGGGTAATGCGGAGGAAGGCTTCGCATACGACAATGAACGATGAGATGTGGAGGATGGACTCCAGATCCAATTCATGGAATTCCAGCCCATAATAAAACATGAGCCCCCTCACAAAGGGGTCCGTCGGGAAGCCTAAACCCCGAAGGAAGTGAGATACGAACACCATGCTCTCACCAGGCTCGGGAGTGGGAATAACCTGCCCTTGGGTAGGAGGCCTATGCGAAATTTTGCCGGTTAGATACCTAGCGTCTCTCAGCTTTAGCACGTCTTCTTCCGTGACAGAAGAAGGCATCCACCGGCCTTGCAGGTCGGAGCCGGACATTGTCGAAGGTCCTGAGCACCTAGATCCGGAGCTTTGGGTGTTGGAACTCGAGGCGAGGGGCGGATTCGATTGAGATTGAAAGAAAGGAGCAGGCCTTGGTCTCGTTATAAAGAGGTTGAATACCAAGAGCCCTCCCCGTGGCCGTCTGGGACTCGCCTTCGATGGGGGGCGTGCCAACGGGCACGGTTGGGTTACCCACGCCCGTATTGATGAAGAATCCCGGAATAAGGGGACACGATCTCTGCTTTGACAAGACGTGCCAAGGAAACCGCTTCGCTAAACGCGCTGAGGTGGAACAGTAAAAACGATTCGAATAAAGGCTTGGCCGTGGTGTGATGTCACACCACGGAACACGTCAGCAGATTGAACTTGTGTAAATATTATTCTCTCTACGGTGGTATGTGGAACTTATTTTGTAGAGCCGGACACTATCCTTGTGTTCAAAGTCTTCTATGAAGTATTCGGAGGAGGAACCCGCCTTGCAATGCCGAAGACAATATGCGCGCCGGACTCGTCGTCATTGAAGCCTGGTTCAGGGGCTACTGAGGGAGTCCTGGACTAGGGGGTGTCCAGATAGCCGAACTATCATCTTTGGCCGGACTCCAAGACTATGAAGATACAAGATTGAAGACTCCGTCCCGTGTCCGGATGGGACTTTCCTTGGCATGGAAGGCAAGCTTGGCAATACGGATATGTAGATCTCCTACCATTGTAACCGACTCTGTGTAACCCTAGCCCTCTCCAATGTCTATATAAACCGGAGGGTTTTAGTCCGTAGGACGAACAACAATCATACCATAGGCTAGCTTCTAGGGTTTAGCCTCATTGATCTCGTGGTAGATCTACTCTTGTACTACCCATATCATCAATATTAATCAAGCAGGAGTAGGGTTTACCTCCACCGAGAGGGACCGAACCTAGGTAAAAACATCGTGTCCCTTGTCTCCTGTTACCATCTGCCTAGACGCACAGTTCGGGACCCCCTACCCGAGATCCGCCGGTTTTGACACCGACATTTGCCCAACGTCGAAAAGCCAAATAGGACATCACTGACTATACACACTTAAGCATTGGTGATATAGTCTCGGGCTATCTGAACCAAGTGCATAATAGTCGTGACCTGGAAATTGACATGGTGAAACAAATACACAAATCTGAGGTATAACTTATGCTATTTTCCTGAATCGTACTTACTGTACCAGCCCCCAAGTCTATTGCTTATGAATACATACGCTGTAGACTTAGAAATCCACTTACTATTTGTTTGTCCGATTTAAAGTGAATATATTTAACCCAGTGATAGTATGAGACGTTGAATTTGTGTTACACATTAGCCCCCAAGTGTCAAGTATCTTTACTTGTAAAGTGCTTGAGACTTAATATGTATTACTCGGTAGGGTAGGTAAAAGAATTTTTTAAGCATACATTAGCCCCCAAGTGCCAAATATCTTAACTTGTAAAATGTTTGGGACTTGAATGTTACCTTACCATGATTCTTACCATAACCTGGTATCAATACAGGCCACCATAAGTCAATTTGAGTCGGAGCTTGCTGACCTGAAGAGCCAGCTGAAACTTCAAGAGCTTGAAACTCAGAAGGCTAATTCCAAGTTTGAATTCAGCGTCTCTGAACAAGAGAAGTTGAAGCAAAATTTTGAGTCAGAGAAGAAAATCTGGGCTGATGAGAAAACTTCACTGGTGACTCGGGCCGAGACGGCAGAAACAGCTCTTGCAGAGGCAACAACTGAGTTATCTGACTTGAAACGGTAGATATCCCAAATGGTCTCCATCTTCGGTAAGTTATTGTGCAAAACCTCAAGCATTGTAATCTTCCAATGACTATTGTAATGGTTACCTCCAACTCATTGTTATGCTTGTGAACATACAGGCCCTAGGAGTACCAGCCTCAAGCAAAACATGCTGATGAAGCTTAAGGCGGTTTACACCTTAGTGGAACAGCTGTACTCCGGGTCACAACATGCCTTGGCCATTGTGGCCTTATCAAATACCACTCCCCACCTCCTACAAGATGTGTTGAAGCATCTCGCAGTGTTGCCTCAACGAATTCAGGATTTAAGGCGGGCATCTTCAAGAGCCGGAGCCGTGGCCGCATTAAGCCGGGCAAAGGCATGGGTGCCAGAGCTTGACTTGGCTGACCTCTCTCTTGGATATCCAAGCCTGAAGGAGGACGGTACTGCATTTGATGATCAAGATTTCACCGCCTGTGTCAAAGTTGTACGTCCCTTGGCTACCCTTATTGAGAATGATACTGATCTTACTAAGTATTCGCCGGGCTATGATAGCGAGAACCGGAGAATCCCAAACATTCCATACGACCAAGTCAGCCTGATCCCTCCAACGCGTAAGCATACCTTTGCCCCTGAAGTGGACCTGGCCGGTTTAATAGATGATGAAGCTGAGTTTGAAGCCTTGAGTGGCATTGACTGGGCCTCGTCCACCTTCCAGGACAAAGCAACCGACGAGAGGCGGAGAAGGATAACCCGGAGTCTTCAAGCCTGCCGAAGGAATGAACCGCCAGGCGTTTTATAACTTTACCAAAACAATGCTTCACTTATTCAGACTCGGGGACTCTTGTAATAGGATAGAAAAAACCTCTTAATGTTTGTCATGCCCTTGCGCATGTTTATGGTGCTTATTACTTTCGTAAGCCGCCATCACTATATTTTGCTGGCTTACATTGACCGCTTATTTCCTTGATGTTTAACTTGCTTTGCCTTATCCTGCACATAAAACAAGCAAAAAATTTCTTGGCTGTTTATCGCACCAGGGGTTTATATAGAGTATTGATAACCCGGAACATAACCCAAAGACATCATATACAGGCCGGTTTATGATTAAATATAATCACAATAGCATACCTGCAAACCCTTTGATAATTTTCCCGGCTCATATGATGCTTTACCTGGCACTTTAGAACCTGGGGTAATCAATATAAAACCGGACGAATCAAGAACCATCTCACAATGCTTGCAAGAAGGTTTTAAGATAGTTAAAGATTATATTTATAACGGATAATAAGCAATGTTCCTAGGCTCCTGATTCGAATATGGTCAGAAAACCGTCCCAAAGGGGTTAAGCTAAGATTCGGATACGATCATATAGCCCCCAGTGGCTTTGGCGATGCCGATCAAGTGGGTATCGACAGCTATGTTCTCTTTGGTTCGAATACGACCTATGTTTGAACAGGAAGCCCCCAAGTGAACATAAGAGTTGTTTAATGACGCTGATTCGAATACGATCCATGTCAGACCCAAAGGGGTTAAGCTATGATTCAAATATGATCAAGAAGCCCCCAAGTGGGTTTGGCAGTATGCCGATCAAGTGGGTATCGACAGCTATGTTCTCTTTGGTTCGAATACAACCTATGTTTGAACAGGAAGCCCCCAAGTGACCATGGTTAGATTCAGATATGATCATAAGCCAGTCCAAAGGGAAAGCCGAATTCAGATGTGATCCGCTCCCTGTTGGTTGTCTCCACTACTTGGTAAAGAAGACACATAGATTTTTGAGGGTAAAAAGGATGGAGGTCCTGCTTTATTTCTTTATATAATATATACATTGTCAAAAAATATATACATCCTGAAAGCCGGTGGCTTAAGTATAATAAGGCCGGAGATGAGAAATATTCCACAGCCGGCGGGTCTCCTCCTCCGACTTATGTGAGTCTTTGTGCTTTCGAACATCGATGAGGTAGTATGACCCGTTGTGCAGATTCTTGCTGACCACAAAGGGCCCTTCCCAAGGCGGGGATAGCTTGTGCATATCAGACTGATCCTGGATGAGCTGGAGCACCAAGTCACCTTCTTGAAAGGTTCTGCTCCTAACCCGGTGGCTGTGATAGCGGTGCAGGTCTTGTTGATAAATCGCCGAGCGGGCTATTGCCAAGTCTCGCTCCTAATCTAATAAGTCAAGTGCATTTTGACGAGCTTCTTAGTTGTCAGCCTCAACGTGAGCCACCACGCGGGGTGAATCGTGCCGGATGTCACTTGGCAGGACTGCCTATGTACCATACACCATAAAGAAAGGCGTGTAGCCTGTAGATCTGTTAGGCGTAGTGTTGATGCTCCATAACACAGAAGGTAACTCCTCCACCCAACAACCCGGAGTCCGCTGTAAGGGGACTAAGAGCCGGGGCTTGATACCTTTCAGGATCTCTTGATTAGCTCTTTCTGCTTGACCATTGGATTGAGGATGAGCAACAGTCGAAACATCAAGCCAGATATGTTCTCTTTGACAGAACTCTTCCATGGCACCCTTGGAGAGATTAGTGCCATTATCAGTTATGATGCTATGTGGGAAACCAAAATGAAAGATCACCTTTTTCATGAGTTGAACCGCCATGGCTGCATCACATTTACTGACCAGCTCTGCCTCAACCCACTTTGTAAACTTATCCACTGCCACCAGGAGATGTGTCTTTTTATCCTTAGACCTCTTGAAAGGCCCAACCATGTCAAGCCCGCAGACTGCAAACGGCCAAGTGATTGGGATCATCCTCAATTCTTGAGCCGGCACATGAGCTCGTCGTGAGAACTTTTGACAACCATCACATTTGCTGACCAGATCTTCCGCATCAGCATGAGCCGTCAGCCAGTAGAAACCATGACGGAAAGCTTTTGCTACCAGAGATTTTGACCCGGCATGATGGCCACAATCCCCTTCATGGATCTCACGAAGTATTTCTTGGCCTTCTGCAGGGGACACACAGCGTTGAAACGCCCCAGTGACACTTAGGTGATGTAACTCACCGTTAACAATCGTCATAGATTTGGAGCGCCTGACGATTTTTCTTGCCAAGGTCTCATCCTCAGGTAACTCACCCCGGGTCATATAAGCCAAATAGGGCACTGTCCAATCCGGGATAACGTGAAGAGCCACCACCAGCTGTGCCTCCGGGTCTGGCACTGCTAGCTCTTCCTCAGTAGGCACCTTGACAGAAGGGTTATGTAAAATATCAAGAAAGATGTTAGGTGGCACCGGCTTACGTTGGGATCCCAATCGGCTTAAAGCATCAGCCGCCTCATTCTTCCTTCGATCAATGTGCTCCACTTGATAACCCTTGAAGTGACCAGCCACAACATCTACTTCACGATGATAAGCCGCCATAAGGGGATCCTTGGAATCTCACTTGCCTGACACCTGCTGAGCCACGAGATCTGAGTCGCCCAAGCATCTTACCCAGCTTAAGTTCATCTCCTTAGCCATCTGGAGACCATGGAGTAAGGCCTCGTACTCAGCTACATTGTTAGTACATGGAAACATAAGCCGGAGTACATAACAAAATTTGTCACCTCGAGGGGAAGTTAACACCACTCCAGCCCCCGAGCCTTCTAGCTGCCTGGACCCGTCAAAGTGAATCGTCCAATATGTGTTATCTGGCTTCTCCTCAGGTGCCTGTAATTCTGTCCAATCATTGATAAAGTCCACCAAGGCCTGAGACTTGATGGCAGTACGTGGCATATACTTCAAATCATGAGGCCCAAGATCGATGGCCCACTTGGCGACTCGTCCTGTGGCCTCCCTATTCTGGATGATATCTCCCAAAGGGGCAGAACTTACCACAGTTATAGGATGACTTTGAAAGTATTGCTTCAATTTCCAGTTGGCCATGAACACTCCGTAAACGAGCTTCTACCAATGTGGATACCTTTGTTTAGACTCAATGAGCACCTCACTGATGTAATAAACCGGCCGTTGAACTGGATGCTCCTTGCCAGTTTCCTTACGCTCCACCACGATGGCAACACTGACGGCTCGTGAATTGGCAGCCACGTATAGTAGCAACAACACTTTATCAATGGGAGCCACAAGAACCGGCGGTTCAGACAACTGTCTCTTCAAGTCTTCAAAGGAAGCATCAGCAGCATCACTCCAGACAAAAGTGTCTGTTTTCTTCATCATCTGATATAGCGGTAGCGCCTTCTCACCTAACCGGCTTATGAACCGTCTTAAAGCGGCAACACGACCCGCCAGTCGTTGAACATTATTGATGCACGCCGGCTTAGACAGAGAGGTAATCGCCTTAATCTTCTCCGGGTTAGCTTCCATGCCTCTATTTGACACCAGAAAACCTAAGAGCTTACCCGCAGGTACACCAAACACACACTTGGCCGAGTTAAGCATCATCTTGTAAACCCGGAGATTATCAAAGGTCTCTTTCAAGTCAGATATCAAGGTTTCCTTTTCTCTGGACTTCACCACAATGTCATCCACGTAAGCATGAACATTACGTCCAATTTGATCGTGCAAACAGCTCTGCACACACCACTGACAAGTCGCCTGGGCACTTTTGAGTCCAAATGGCATAGATACATAACAGAAGGCTCCAAACGGAGTGATGAAAGCCGTCTTATCCTAGTCCTTAACTGCCATTTTGATCTGATGATAACCAAAGTAAGCATCCAAAAAACTCAAACGTTCACAACCCGCCGTAGCATCAATGATTTGATCAATACGGGGGAGAGCAAAGGGATCAGCTGGACAAGCCTTGTTTAAATCCGTGTAGTCCACACACATCCGCCAAGTGCCGTTCTTCTTGAGGACAAGCACCGGGTTAGCCAACCACTCCGGGTGAAAAACTTCAATAATAAACCCGACCGCTAAGAGCCGGGTGACTTCCTCTCCAATAGCTTTCCGTCTTTCTTCATTAAAACGCCGAAGAAACTGCCTGACCGGCTTATACTTCGGATCAATATTGAGAGTGTGCTCAGCGAGTTCCGTCGGTACACCCGTCATGTCAGAAGGTTTCCATGCAAAGATGTCCAGGTTCTCACGGATGAACTCGATGAGCGCGCTTTACTATTTGGGATCCAAATTGCTGCTGATGCTGAACTGCTTAGAAGGGTTACCCGGGGTAAAGTCAACAAGCTTTGTCTTGGCCGCCGATTTAAACTTCAACGCCGGGTCGTGCTCTGTAGTTGGTTTCTTCAGGGAGGTCATGTTTGCTGGGTCAACATTATCTTGATAAAATTTGAGCTCTTCCGCTGCACAGGCCGACTCAGCATAAGCCGCGTCGCCTTCTTCACACTCCAACGCCACCTTCCGACTTCCATGCACAGTGATGGTGCCCTTGTGACCCGGCATCTTGAGCTGCAAATAAACATAACACGGCCGGGCCATGAACTTAGCATAAGCCGACCGCCCGAACAGAGCATGATATGGGCTCCTGATTTTGACCACCTCAAACGTCAACTTCTCAGCTCTGGAATCATATTCGTCTCCGAAGGCCACCTCCAGCTCAATCTTGCCAACTGGGTAAGCCGACTTACCAGGGACCACTCCATGGAAAATAGTGTTGGATGTCCTCAGATTTTTATCAGTTAACCCCATGCGTCGAAAGGTCTCATAATAGAGGATATTGATGCTACTACCCCCGTCCATGAGCACCTTAGTGAATTTATATCCACCAACCTGAGGTGCTACCATTAAGGCCAACTGACCCGGATTATCGACCCGTGGAGGGTGATCTTCTCTGCTCCATACAATGGGCTGTTCTGACCACCTCAAGTAACGGGGAACTGCCAGCTCGACAGAATTCACGGCCCTCTTACAAACCTTTTGGTCACGTTTGCATAAACTAGTGGTAAACACGTGGTACTGCCCACCATTCAACTGCTTCGGGTTGCTTTGATGACCCGACTGCTGCTGCTGCTGCTCTCCTTGACCAGACTGCTGTTGAGTATAGCCTCCTTGACGCCCCTGAAAGCCGGAGCCTGAGCCGCCACCTGGGCCATGAAAACCGCCAGCCCCTGAACCGCCACCAGACCCATTATGGCCATCATAGGTGTTGGAATTCTTAAACGCCTTCATGATCGCGCAATCTTTCCACAGGTGTGTGGCAGGCCGCTCCCTAGTGCAGTGTCTCGGGCAGGGCTCATTGAGTAGCTGCTCAAGAGATGGGCCTGACCCGCCGGATCGAGGCGGCTTACCCTTACGTCTCTGATTGTTACCTTGCATATTGGCATTGGCCACAAACTCCAGGTTACCGTCCGCCTTACGCTTATTGCCGCTTTGATTCCCTGGGTTATGCTGTTGACCCTTTCCATTGCCGTTCCTTTTTCCCTTCCCTATCTTCTCATCGTCAGACACGGGATCCTTGGTACTATCAGAATCGGCATACTTAACTAAAGCCGCCATCAGCGTACCCATATCCTTGCAGTCACGTCTAAGGCGCCCCAGTTTCTGCCTCGGCGGCTCAAAGCTACAATTCTTCTCCGACATAAGGACTGCAGAGCCGGCATCCATCTTGTCAGATGAATGAATTATCTCCTTGACCCGGCGTACCCAATGGGTGGTGGATTCACCCTCCCCCTGCTTACAATTTGTCAAGTCCACAATCGACATAGATTGCCTACAGGTGTCCTTGAAGTTCTAGATGAATCGGGCCTTTAACTCTTCCCATGAACCAATGGAACTGGGTGGCAAACCTTTTAACCAAGACCGGGCCGTTCCATCTAACATCATGGTGAAATATTTAGCCATCGCCACGTCACTGACTTCTAACAGCTCCATGGCCATCTCATAACTCTCGATCCATGCTCTGGGCTGTAAGTCGGCCGTGTAATTCGGCACCTTTCGAGGCAACCGCACATTACGCAAAGCCGACACCAGGCAAGGAACACCACCGGTTCTAGTGGCTACTCCCGCCTCAACGGAGGTCGTTGGATACTCTGGAAAATCTTGATGTGCCATCTGTTGAGCCGCTAACTGAGCCGCCCGCTCGTTCTCCTGCCGTATTCGATCTTGCACCGGATTATAGCCACTGGGCTGGTTACGGCGTTGGGCGTTGCTTGACAAAGCTTCCAACTCCATGTGCCTGCTGTAACTCGGGCTCCGGTTCTGGCGAGGCGGCGCTAACCAAGGCGGGGGAGTTGAATGAATTCTGTCCCGGCTGTAAGAATAGGTCTCCTGCTGAGCTAAGGCCGTATGGAGAAGTTCTCTGACTCTCCGGGTCTCCACTGCCGCCGGGTCATCACCGTCCATGGGAAGAGCCTCCAAACGTGATGAAGATGCAATTAAGTTCTCCATGGGGTTGGAAAAGTGACTCGGTGGAATCGGCACATAACGCGGCGGTGGCATGCTCACGTGAGGTGGTGCCATTTCCTGAGGCTGAGCCGGCCCTCCTGTTCCGGCTGTCATAAGCTGATTGGCCTCTGGCGGGTTACTTGGGCCGGCTCCGGGTATAGCAAAAAGAACCCGAGGGTCGTAATTCGGAGGTAAACGGGACTAGGTTTTCTGATGTCTCCTCCTCATTACCTCATTAGATGCATTTAAGCTCATCGTGAGCTGGTAAGCTTCTGACTGCAACCGCTGTGCCCGAGCGTTGAGAGCCGCCCGCTCTGTAGCTAGTCTAGTATCCTCAGCTGCCAAGGCCTCCTTGGCCTGAGCTATCTCCTCACGCACCCGTGCTACCTCCACGTCATGCTCATCTTTGTCTGCAGGAATAACCGTTGCGGTTAACAGGGTCGTAAGCTTGTCCATGAGGTCTATCAGCACCTGAGCCGGTGGGCGCACGGGGCCGCCTGCCCCGGCTACTCCAAACCCGGACATTACTACTGCAGCAGCTGTAGAGTTTGAGCCGGGCTGAGTCCCAGCCATGAAGACTCCTGCCCATCTTGGCGGCTCACAGGGGTCCGGAATATTGATGCCATCGGAACAGCCCCCGAGTACGCCGTCTTGCAATTGGTACAACGAATCTGTTGAGCCAGCGGACGAATCACCGTCTAAGAGGACGGCCGTCTCTACCCTATCTTCAGATCCTTCAGAGAGTTCCTCTCCGTGGATGCAGCCCACGAAGGCACGCTTCACAGCAGGTTGAGTCCGGGTCTTCCTCGCACGCTGAGCCGTCTCGATGAGGTCGGTGCAGTTGTCCGGCTCAGGGCCCGGCTCACCGATCCGGCTGATGAAGACGTGGATTCCGCCGAAGGGGACCCGGTATCCGTACTCAATTGAGCCGGCGTCGGGACCCAAGCCTTCGTCGTCGATGTAGATCTTACCGCGACGACTCTTGGTCATCCGGCCCACTACGTATCCCTTGAGCCCTTCGAAGTTGCCCTTCAAGAACTCAAATCCACCGTGCGCTGGCCCCACGGTGGGCGCCAACAGTCGTGGAATTGTCACGTCAGTTGTCCTTGTGAAAGGACTTAGTTGTGGAGCCATCACAACTAGGAAGCTTGAAGAGGTTAAATCGGGACAAAGGACATGAGAGGGTTTATACTAGTTCGGCCCCTTACGGTGAAGGTAAGGCCTACGTCTAGTTGGGTTGGTATTGATGTTTCGATGACCAGGGAGTAAGATATGCTATGCCCGGCTCTCGATGAGTTGTTTCTTGCCCTAAGCCGCCAGCACGTCGTCCCCTTATATACACGGGTTGACGCCCTGTGGCTTACAGAGTCCCGGCCGGCTTATAAACAATGTCCGGCTCGGTGACCAGTTAAGTCTACCTTATGGTACAAGTCATGCCTTTATGGCGGTTTACTACAACGGGCCTTAAGCCGCCTGTGGGCCTTAAGCCCTTTATTGAACCGCCATCTTCATGCTTGGTCTTGGGATTCTCTCTGGTGAATCTTCTTGCGTAACCCGACCCCTCCTGGGCGGCTTACAAATAGTTATATCCCCGACATAATTACTAGGGAATGGTCTAGGATTAAACTTTCCTCTATAAGCATTGTTTCCAAAACTATTCCTACCAACAAAATTCACATCCATAGATTCATTATTATTCTCAATCAAAGTAGATAAAGGCATATCATTGGGATCAATAGGAGCACTCTTAGTAGCAAATAATTTCATAAGTTCATCCTCGAAACATTGATTTCTTCTATAGCATGCACTTTTTTACTAGAAGATCTTTCGGTGTGCCATTGAGAATAATTAGCCATAATATTATCAAGAAGTTTTGTAGCATCTCCTAACGTGATTTCCATAAACGTGCCTCCCGCGGCCAAATCTAAAAGATTTCTAGAAGCAAAGTTCAAACCGGCATAAAATTTGTGTATGATCATCCATAAATTCAAACCATGAGTAGGGAAATTGTGAATCATCAATTTCATTCTTTCCCAAGATTGGGCAACATGCTCATCATCAAGTTGTTTAAAATTCATAATATCATTCCTAAGAGTGATAATCTTAGCGGGAGGAAAATACTTAGAGATAAAAGCATCTATGCACTTGTTCCAAGAATCAATACTATTTTTAGGCAAAGACAAAAACCAAACTTTAGCACGATCTCTAAGTGAAAATGGAAATAACTTCAATTTAACAATATCATTATCCGTATCTTTCTTCTTTTGCATATCACACAAATCAACAAAGTTGTTTAGATGAGTAGCGACATCTTCACTAGGAAGGTCGACGAATTGATCTTTCATAACAAGATTCAGCAAAGTAGTATTGATTTCACAAGACTCAACATCATTAAGAGGAGCAATCGGAGTACTAAGGAAATAATTATTATTGGTATTGGATAAATCACACAATTTGGTATTATCTTGCGCCATGGCAACAAGTAATCCAACACACAAGCAAACAGAAAAAGGCAAGCGAAAAAGAGAGGAGAAGATTGGGAAAGAGAGGGCGAATAAAACGGCAAGGGTGAAGTGGGGGAGAGGAAAACGAGAGGCAAATGGCAAATAATGTAAATGCGAGGGAGATGAGTTTGTGATGGGTACTTGGTATGTCTTGACTTGAGCGAAGACCTCCCCGGCAACGGCGCCAGAAATCCTTCTTGCTACGTCTTGAGCTTGTGTTGGTTTTCCTTGAAGAGGAAAAGGGTGATGCAGCAATAGTAGCGTAAGTATTTCCCTCGGTTTTTGAGACCCAAGGTTTCAATCCAGTAGGAGGCTCCTCAAAAGTCCCACGCACCTACACAAACAAACAAAGAACTCGCAACCCACGCAATAAAGGGGTTGTCAATCCCTTCACGGCCACTTGCGAAAGTGAGATCTGATAGAGATAATATGATAAGATAAATATATTTTTGGTATTTTATAATATAGATGCGAAAAGTAAAGATGCAAATAAAAGTAGATTGAAAGCTTATATGATAAAAGATAGACCCGGGGGCCATAGGTTTCACTAGTGGCTTCTCTCAAGATAGCATAAGTATTACGGTGGGTGAACAAATTACTGTCGAGCAATTGATAGAAAAGCGAATAATTATGAGATTATCTAGGCATGATCATGTATATAGGCATCACGCCCGTGACAAGTAGACCGACTCCTGCCTGCATCTACTACTATTACTCCACACATCGACCGCTATCCAGCATGCATCTAGAGTATTAAGCTCATAAAGAACAGAGTAACGCATTAAGAAAGATGACATGATGTAGAGGGATAAACTCATGCAATATGATATAAACCCCATCTTTTTATCTTGTATGGCAACAATACAATACGTGCCTTGCTGCCCCTGCTGTCATTGGGAAAGGACACCGCAAGATTGAACCCAAAGCTAAGCACTTCTCCCATTGCAAGAAAGATCAATCTAGTAGGCCAAACCAAACTGATAAATCAAAGAGACTTGCAAAGATAACTTAATCACACATAAAAGAATTCAGAGGAGATTCAAATATTTCTCATAGATAAACTTGATCATAAACCCTTGATCATAAACCCATGAATTGTCGACAATTCATGGGTTTATGATCAAGTTTATCTATGAGAAATATTTTAATCTCCTCTGAATTCTTTTATGTGTGATTAAGTTATCTTTGCAAGTCTCTTCGATTTATCAGTATGGTTTGGCCTACTAGATTGATCTTTCTTGCAATGCGAGAAGTGCTTAGCTTTGGGTTCAATCTTGCAGTGTCCTTTCCCAATGACAGCAGGGGCAACAAGGCACATATTGTATTGTTGCCATAGAGGATAAAAAGATGGGGTTTATATCATACTGCATGAGTTTATCCCTCTACATCATGTCATCTTTCTTAATGCGTTACTCTGTTCTTTATGAGCTTAATACTCTAGATGCATGCTGGATAGCGGTTGATGTGTGGAGTAATAGTAGTAGATGCAGGCAGGAGTCGGTCTACTTGTCACGGGCGTGATGCCTATATACATGATCATGCCTAGATAATCTCATAATTATTTGCTTTTCTATCAATTGCTCGACAGTAATTTATTCACCCGCCGTAATACTTATGCTATCTTGAGAGAAGCCACTAGTGAAACATATGGCCCCCGGGTCTATCATTTATCATATAAGTTTATCATCTACTTTTATTTGCATCTTTACTTTCCAATCTATATCATAAAATACCAAAAATATATTTCTTCGCAAGTGGCCATGAAGGGATTGGTAACCCCTTTATTGCGTTGGTTGCGAGGTTCTTGTTTGTTTGTGTAGGTCTGTGGGACTTCTGAGGAGCCTCCTACTGGATTGATACCTTGGTTCTCAAAAACTGAGGGAAATACTTACGCTACTATTCCTGCATCACCCTTTCCTCTTCAAGGAAAACTAACGCAAGCTCAAGATGTAGCATTTCACAACTAATGCCACCTGGAACACCACAGCGAAATGGTTTGTCCAAACGTCATAACTGTACTTTATTAGATATGGTGCGATCTATGATGTCTCTTACTGATTTACCGCTATTGTTCTAGGGTTATTCTTTAGAGACGGCTGCATTCACTTTAAATAGGGCACCATCAAAATCCGTTGAGACGGCGCCTTATGAACTGTGGTTTGGCAAGAAACCAAAGTTGTCATTTCTCAAAGTTTGGGGCTGTGATAGCTATGTGAAAAAGCTTCAACCTGATAAGCTCGAACCCAAATTGGAGAAGTGCGTCTTCATAGGACACCCAAAGGAAACTGTTGGGTACACCTTCTATCACAGATACGAAGGCAAAATATTTATTGCTAAGAATGGATCCTTTCTATAGAAGGAGTTTCTCTCGAAAGAAGTGAGTGGGAGGAAAGTAGAACTTGATGAGGTAATTGTACCTTCTCCCTCATTGGAAAGTAGTTCATCACAGAAATCAGTTCCAGTGATTCCTACACCAATTAGTGAGGAAGTTAATGATGATGATCATGAAACTTTAGACCAAGTTACTACCGATCCTCGTAGGTCTTCCAGAGTAAGATCCGCACCAGAGTGATACGGTAATCCTGTTCTGGAAGTCATGTTACTAGACCATGATGAACCTACAAACTATGAGGAAGTGATGATGAGCCCAGATTCCATGAAATGGCTTGAAGCCATGAAATCTGAGATGGGATCCATGTATGAGAACAAAGTGTGGACTTTGGTGAACTTGCCCGATGATCGGCAAGCCATAGGAAATAAATGGATCTTTAAGAAGAAGACCGACACAGACGGTAATGTTACTGTTTAAAAGCTCAACTTGTTGCAAAAGGTTTTCGACAAGTTCAAGGATTTGACTACGATGAGACTTTCTCACCTGTAGCGATGCTTAAGTCTGTCCGAATCATGTTAGCAATTGCTGCATTTTATGATTATGAAATTTGGCAAATGGATGTCAAAACTGCATTCCTGAATGGATTTCTTGAAGAAGAGTTGTATATGATGCAACCGGAAGGTTTTGTCGATCCAAAGAGTGCTAAGAAAGTGTGCAAGCTCCAGCGATCCATTTATAGACTGGTGCAAGCCTCTTGGAGTTGGAATAAACGCTTTGGTAGTGTGATCAAAGCATATGGTTTTATACAGACTTTTGGAGAAGCCTGCATTTACAAGAAAGTGAGTGGGAGCTCTGTAGCATTTCTAATCTTACATGTAGATGACATATTGTTGATTGGAAATGATATAGAATTTCTGGATAGCATAAAGGGATACCTAAATAAGAGTTTTGCTATGAAATACCTCAGAGAAGCTGCTTACATATTGGGCATCAAGATCTATAGAGATAGATCAAAACACTTAATTGGACTTTCACAAAGCACACACCTTGATAAAGTTTTGAAGAAGTTCAAAATGGATCAGTCAAAGAAAGGGTTCTTGCCTGTGTTACAAGGTGTGAAGTTGAGTCAGACTCAATGCCCGACCACTACAGAAGATAGAGAGAAAATGAAAGTCATTCCCTATGCTTCAGCCATAGGTTCTATCATGTATGAAATGCTGTGTACCAGACCTGATGTATGTCTTGCTATAAGCATAGCAGGGAGGTACCAAAGTAATCCCGAAGTGGAGCACTGGACAACGGTCAAGAACATCCTAAAATACCTGAAAAGGACTAAGGATATATTTCTCATTTATGGAGGTGAAAAAAGCTCGTCGTAAACGGTTACATCGATGCAAGCTTTGACACTGATCCGGATGACTCTAAGTCTCAAACCAGATATGTATTTTTATTGAATGGAGGAGCTGTCAGTTGGTGCAGTTCCAAGCAGAGCGTCGTGGTGGGATCTACGTGTGAAGCGGAGTACATGGCTGCTTCGGAAGCAGCAAATGAAGGAGTTTGGATGAAGGAGTTCATCTCCGATCTAGGTGTCATACCTAGTGCATCGGGTCCAATGAAAATCTTTTGTGACAATACTGGTGCAATTGCCTTGGCAAAGGAATCCAGATTTCACAAGATAACCAAGCAGATCAAGAGACACTTCAGTTCCATCCATCATCAAGTGTCGGAAGGGGACATAGAGATTTGCAAGATACAAATGGATCTGAATGTTGCAGACCCTTTGACTAAGCCTCTTCCACGAGCAAAACATGATCAGCACCAAAGCTCCATGGGTGTTAGAATCATTACTATGTAATCTAGATTATTGATTCTAGTGCAAGTGGGAGACTGAAGGAAATATGCCCTAGAGGCAATAATAAAGTTATTATTTATTTCCTTAATTCATGATAAATGTTTATTATTCATGCTAGAATTATATTAACCGGAAACTTAGTACATGTGTGAATACATAGACAAAACATATAGTCCCTAGTATGCCTCTACTTGACTAGCTCGTTAATCAAAGATGGTTATGTTTACTAACCATAGACATGTGTTGTCATTTGATGAACGTGATCACATCATTAGAAGAATGATGTGATGGACATGACCCATCCGTTAGCTTAGCATTGTGATTGTGTCAGTTTCATTGCTATTGCTTTCTTCATGACTTACACAACTTCCTCAGACTATGAGATTATGCAACTCCCGAATACCGGAGGAACACTTTGTGTGCTACCAAACGTCATGACATAAATGGGTGATTATAAAGGTGCTCTACTGGTGTCTCCTAAGGTGTTTGTTGGGTAGGCATAGATCGAGATTAGGATTTGTCACTCCGTGTTTTGGAGAGGTATCTCTGGGCCCTCTCGGTAATACTCATCACTATAAGCCTTTCAAGCATTGTGACTAATGAGTTTGTTGCGGGATGAAGTATTACAGAATGAGTAAAGAGACTTGTCGGTAATGAGATTGTACTAGGTATTGAGATACCGACGATCGGATCTCGGGCAAGTAACATACCGATGACAAAGGGAACAACGTATGTTGTTATGCGGTTTGACCGATAAAGATCTTCGTAGAATATGTAAGAACCAATATGAGCATCCAGGTTCCGCTATTGGTTATTGACCGGAAGTGAGTCTCGGTCATGTCTACATAGTTCTCGAACCCATAGGCTCCGCACGCTTAACGTTCAATGACGATTGATATTATGACTTTATGTGATATGATGTACCGAAGATTGTTTGAAGTCTCGGATGTGATAACGGACATGACAAGGAGTCTCGAAATGGTCGAGACATAAAGATTGATATATTGACGACTATATTCGGACACCGGAAGTGTTCCGGAGAAGTTTTGGATAAATCCGGAGTGCCGGAGGGTTACCGGAACCCCCCGGGGAACTAGTGGGCCTAGATGGGCCTTAGTGGGAGAAGAAGAAGGGCCAGGAGGGGCTAGCCGCCCCCCTCCCTTGAGTTTGAATAGGACAAGGGAAAGGGGACGCCCCCCCCTTTCCTTCCCTTCCCCCTCTTCCTTCCTCCTTCCCCCTCTTCCTTAGGTGGAAACCTACTAGTACTTGGAGTCCTATTAGGTCCCCTCTCTTGGTGCGCCCTAGGAGGGCCGGCCGGCCTCCCACCTTGATCCTTTATATATGGGGGTAGGGGGCACCCTAGAACACACAAATTGATTGTTTAGCCGTGTGTGGTGCCCCCTCCACAGATTTCCACCTCGGTCATATCGTCGTAGTGCTTAGGAGAAGCCCTGCGCCAGTAACTTCATCATCACCGTCACCACACCGTCATGCTGACGAAACTCTCCCTTGACCTCAGCTGGATCTAGAGTTCGTGGGATGTCACCGAGCTGAACGTGTGCAGATCGCGGAGGTGCCATACCTTCGGTTCTAGGATCCGTCGGATCGTGAAGACGTACGACTACATCAACCGCGTTATCATAACACTTCCGCTTTCGGTTTACGAGGGTACGTAGACAACACTCTCCCCTCTCGTTGCTATGCATCACCTAGAGACAGATCTTGCATGATCGTAGGAATTTTTTTGAAATTACTGCGTTCCCCAACACTAGCTAGGATAACCACCGCCTGCATGCATGTGGCGCAAAGAGGTCCTGCGTGATGTTTGAATAGCCATTTTCACAATTTTCATGTGGCACGTGCCTCAGAAACCAAAAAGTCTCCACACTGAGTGAGGTGTACTTGTTGACGGACGCATACATATAGTATGCTAGTCCCCTCTCACCTCTTCGACGTGTACTATATATCACCATAACATAAACAAAAAAGATTCTACTTTGCTGGTCAAATTAACCTCACTACCGGCTTTTTGTCAAAGTGATGGACGACGACCTCACGGGCCCACAGAAAAGCGTCATACGCGATTATCAAGTGTCGTGTAGGACATCCATCGATTGCATGTGGCCAAAACATGTATGTATGAAAGGGTTGTGATGTTTTAAATTACAAATTCACGACTCTCATGTGGCACGTACATGCCTAACAAAACAGCCAACCCTGTAACATCCCCAACATCACACTACAGTAATCATCCTCTGATCATGCTAAGTCATCACCTTATTCCATTTTTTTCACAGTGGATAAACACCTCCTATCAAAATCCTCTCTGAAATAAATTCAAATTCAAAGTGATAAATAAAAGTTGTTCAATTCCAGGAACTAAAATGTTCCTACTTTTGAAAATAATCCCAATGCAATTATAAAATTGGAACCAACCTCAAAAAAATTCGCAAAATGCCCCTGGATTATAATTTGGTGGTCCAGCAACATTTATCTTGCCTTATTTAGTTTCTAAAAATACCTAGTCACTTCCAAATGCCTTGAAACATTTTGTGGCAGTTTCATAATTCACAAAGTATTTATGTGGCCTAGTTCCATATTTATCGAAAGTGTTTTGGCAGCCCTAATTATTTTTAGACAACTTCTGTTAATAAATAAAAGAAAAACAGACAAACTGGAAAAGGGGAAAATGCTAAAGGCCTACTGTGCACTAAAGGCCTATTACTACAGTATTAGGCCCAGCCCGCCACAAGCCTCCTTCAACCTCAATACAGAGAAGAAGGCAGGGGATGTGCGTGGCACGCATCCGCGCCGCCATGGCCACCATGGCCACCATGGCCGCCGTGTCAACCATCTAGCGAGCCCCCGATGCGTATAAGGCCCTCCCCGATGCGTGAGACAACCCTAGTCCCCAAATCCCCCTGTCCCTCGCTCATATTCGACGACCTGGAAGAGGCCGAGCTCGCGGTCGTCGTCATCGTCGTCGATCCCGTGGCCACCGGCCTCCCTTCGTCGCGCCAAGACGTCCAGGAGCTCCGCCATCGTCGTATCCGTCGCCATCGCCTATCGGTTGGAGCTCGGCCTGCTGCCTCGCCATCGCGCGGTCTTCTCCTGTCGGCCGCCCCCACCATCGCCGTCGATCTCCACCACCGGCGCCTCCCGGCCTCGCCAAGCTCGTCCACGGCCTCCCGGGCTGAGCCTCCGCTCGTTCCCCCTTGCTTCCCCTCTCCCCGACGCCGGTTGTCGCCGTCCCGCGCCGCCCAAGCTCCGGCCGTTGGCCGTGGTTCGTGTCCGTGCCTCACGCCACGGCGCCCCGTCGGCCGTCCCCTGGCCGCACCCCGCTGCTCCCGTCGTCATGCGTTGTACCCGCGGCCCCTTTGCCTGTGCGCGCCCGCAATGGCTGCTGCATGTGGCCGCTGCCTAGTGCTTTGCCGTTGCTGCCGCTGAAACTCTGCTGCTGTTGCCTGCTTCCTACTGTCTCCACTGCTTGCTGCTTGTACTGGTGCTGGCTGCCCCTTGTGCCGTTGCTGCTGCTTGCCGTTGCCGCCGCTGCCTGTTGCGTCGCTCGTGTTGCTGCCGCTACTGTCCGTCGGTGCCGCCGCTCGCTGTCCCGCTGCTACGGCCGGCCATGGCCGAGCTGTGGGTGAGTGTGTGCAGTGTGCGTGTGCGTGTGTGTGTTCTGCATGGTGTGTGCGCATGCAGCTGGCCATGGCCGTGTGCGCCCGTGTGTGCAGCGTGGTGTGTGTGTGCGCCGTGCGTGTGGCCGGCGGAGTGGCTGGCCCTTGCTTAGATTAGTGCTACTAGGGAGTATTAATTAGTGCTAAGTTAGTCTAGTAGTAGATGACATGTAGACCCTTTTAAATAAGTTAGATTTATTTATTTGTTCAGGTAAATAGTCAATGACATGTGGATCCGGTTTGATCCTGTTGAACAGTCAACAGTTGACTGGTCAACTGCTGACTGGACTAGTTGAATGGGTCAACCCAGCCTTCTGGTCCCATCTGTAAGCCAATATGGCTAGCTGCAGCTAGGTGTAAAAAGTAATTTTACTGTTTATATTCGTAATATAAATAAATTTAGAAAAATGTTTAAAATTTGAAAATTAATAGAAAATTAACCGTAAGTCGATTGAAAAAGTTTAATATATGAAAGTTGCTCAGAAAAATCCAATGAATCTGAATACGCAGTCCGTACATCTGTCACATGCCCCTAGCATGATGAACATGGAACCGCCCGCTCTCTTCCGTTTGTCCGGAAAATGCCAAATGCCGGGAAAACCCCTCCGGATGTTTTCCCTCTCCGTCTGCAACGCTTAGTACCGCGTTAGGTCGCCCCTAGCACCGCTTATTGCCATGTTATGCTTTTGTGATGCTTTGATTGCTCGGTTATTTATTGTGTTCCCCCTCCGTTACTTCTTTCCTGTAGACCCCGAGACCGCTGTCGGTACCCCTGTGATCGACTACATCGACGACGAACCCTTCTCTTGCCAGAGCAACCAGGCAAGCCCCCTTTGATCATCCCGATATCGCCCATTCCATTCTCTCATGCGTGCATTAGATTTTGCTACTGTAATTGATTGCTCCTATTCTGATGCATAGCCTGCTTTTGTACCTGCTTTCATACCTTACCTGCTTATTCTAACTGCTTAGTATAGGTTGGTTAGTGATCCATCAGTGACCCCCATCTTGTCCCAGTTGCCCCGCTTTATGTTTGAAGACCCGATCAACGGGATCGAAGACCAGGCCCCGGCACCGCACATCACCCCCTTTAGTTGTACGACTCTGCAGAGTTACTATCAAGTGCCAAGGGTGAGACCTCATCAGCACTTCTGATGTTAACCCGGTAGTGTAGCTATTCGGTCGTGGTTATCGAGGGTGATTCCGCCTTAACCACTTTCGATACAACTCTGTCGTGCAACCCCTCAAGTGTGAACCTCGAGGGTGGATCCTCTTACGTTCACCTTGATGATTACATCAAGTGGAATACACCGAGGGTGATTCCTCGGGTTTTCCCCTTGATGTTTGGACACACGGATACTTGGACTTTACAAATGTTACTTGGAAAGGCGAGTCGGCCCTGAGGGGTACACGTGAGTGATGTGGAGACGGGTTAACCTGGAGGGTACCCGAGAGTTGAATACGAGGCGTGGCCGGGCATTCTTAGCCCTTGCCGCAAGTCCTCGAGACGGGGCGACGGGGTCACATCTTTCGTGAGTCTCTGCTCGTGACCGCACTACCAAGACACGGTTTGGATATTTAATCTGAGGGGCCTCTGGCCTGATAGCACTAACCATCACGTGGGCATAGTATGGGCGTTCTGCATCATATGCATCAGCCGAAGCTTAATAGACGTCAGCGACTGAGCGGCGCGCGCCGGGTTGGATTGGTAAGCACCTGCCTTTTTAAGGAGGTAGCTAGGTCTGCTCACCGGCCGCCCTCGCAATGTGCAGGAGTTCCCAGGGCGATCGCCCATGACCCCTAGGGGAATAGGTTTAGTCCGGCATGCTGACCTCTCTATTAAGCCTAGGTCGGGTTGCGGCGTATTGTTTGGCCGAGGCCAGGCATGACCTAGGAAAGTGTGTCCGGCCAGAGTTAATCGAGCGTGGTGGGTAAGTTGGTGCACCCCTGCAGGGAAGAAAACATCTATCGATAGCCTGTCCTATGGTAACGGACACTCGGAGTTGTATCCCGATCGATACAACTAGAACTGGATACTTGAGGTGATAACTGGATAGTATGGCTTTGGGATTGCTTTCTCGTAGGGAGTCGAGAAAGGATCTCTGGCCGAGGTTGATGTCACTACTACTACTTTACGTTATGCTACTCTTACCTCTTCTGATGCTACAAGATGCTTGGAGCTGCTTGAAGATGCTAGTCTTCGATAGGACTAGGCTCTCCGCCCTTATTCTGGCATTTCTGCAGCCCAGTCCACATATACAACCTCTCTTTGATAATGTTGCATATGTAGTGTAGATCCTTGCTTGCGAGTACTTTGGATGAGTACTCACGGTTGCTTTACTCCCTCTTTTTCCACCTCTTTCCATTCTTCTCGGATGTCGCAACTAGATGGTGGAGCCCAGGATCCAGACGCCACCTTCGACGACGACTGCTACTACCCCGAGGGTGCCTACTACAACATGGAGACCGTCGACGACCAGGAGTAGTTAGGAGGCTCCCAGGCAGGAGGCCTTGCCTTTTCGATCGATGATGCTTTTGTGCTAGCCTTCTTAAGGCAGACTTGTCTAACTGATGTCTGTACTCAGATATTGTTGCTTCCGCTGACTCTTGTGTTTTCGAGCTTATGTATTCGAGCCCTCGAGGCCCCTGGCTTGTAACATAAAGCTTGTATTATTTTAATTTGTGTCTAGAGTTGTGTTGTGATATCTTCCCGTGAGTCCTTGATCTTGATCGTACACATTTGCGTGTATGATTAGTGTACGATTGAATCGAGGGAGTCACAAACCCACACGGTGGGTCACAACTCGTAGTGTACTGCGAGCCACTCGCCACCCCGTACGCACACACCCACACACACCGCGAATCCACCGCAACTACGATGCATGTTAAATTAATTATCTCGTGGTGAACATATATATGTTACCAAAGGAGGGACGTTTTAATTTTGAAAAAAATCAGAGATCATTAAGATGTTTTATGCTGTGTTTGGATGTCTGTATTGGAGACCTCTGTATTGTATTAGTTTTAATTCCATTTCAGCCAGGGAACTGTAATGAACATGAATGTGAATTCAGTTGTTTGGATGTTAACTGAATTGGCTCACGGAATCCTACAGAGGTTTCAATACGGAATCATGTTTGGATGTCAAACTATGGAATTGCATAGCAACATTAGTATATGGATCAAAACATAAGTTGTATAATGTGTGACTACAATTGGATGATTATATAGCAGCAGAAAAAATTACCAAATATTCTAGAATGTTGGAGGAAGAAGGGGAGCCGTGTTGATGCAGGAAGAAGGGGAGCCGTCTTGGGATCCGACAGTAGCTACCTAGGCAGAGGAGGACCAGGAAGAAGGGGAGTCGTGTCTCGTCTGAGGAGGCCCGAGGGAGAGGAGATGGGCTCCAGCGGTGGGTCACCGCAGCGCCGGGGATGAAGGGAAGGGCCGTCGCCGGCGGGCACTGCACCAGCAACCATCGGAGGTTAGATGGGATCTGGCCGCGACGAGCATGGCCGGAGACAATGGAAGGGGCGCCGGAGGATAGGAAGGATCGGCGGCGGAGGAAAAAGGGGACGGGAGGGTGTCGATCTGCGGGGCGCCACCATCTTCCATCTGCCTGGGCGCCACCGTCTTTGAGCTGCCTGGTGAGTATTAGCAGTTGAGTTGTCAATTCAACCACACCTGGATAACTTAGTATCTGCAGCAAAGTATTTAGTAGCAAAGTAGTATGATAATAAAGGTAACGATAGCAAAAGTAATGTTTTTGGGTTTTGTAGTGATTGTAACAATAGCAACGGAAAAGTAAATAAGCGAAGAACAATATATGAAAAGCTTGTAGGCAATGGATCAGTGATGGATAATTATGCCGGATGCGATTCCTCATGTAATAGTTATAACATAGGGTGACATAGAACTAGCTCCAGTTCATCAATGTAATGTAGGCATGTATTCCATAAATAGTCATATGTGCTTATGGAAAAGAACTTGCATGACATCTTTTGTCCTACCCTCCCGTGGCAGCGGGGTCCTAGCGGAAACTAAGAGATATTTAGGCCTCCTTTTAATAGAGAACCGGAACAAAGCATTAGCACATAGTGAATACATGAACTCCTCAAACTATGGTCATCACCGAGAAGTATCCCGATTATTGTCACTTCGGGGTTGTCGGATCATAACACATAATAGGTGACTATAGACTTGCAAGATAGGATAAAAAACACACATATATTCATGAAAACATAATAGGTTCAGATCTGAAATCATGGCACTCGGGCCCTAGTGACAAACATTAAGCATAGCAAAGTCATAGCAACATTAATCTCAGAACATAGTGGATACTAGGGATCAAACCCTAACAAACTAACTTGATTACATGGTAAATCTCATCCAACCCATCACCGTCCAGCAAGCCTACGATGGAATTACTCACGCACGGCGGTGAGCATCATGAAATTGGTGATGGAGGATGGTTGATAATGACAATGGCGACGAATCCCCCTCTCCGGAGCCCCGGACGGACTCTAGATCAGCCCTCCCGAGAGAGATTAGGGCTTGGCGGCGGCTCCGTGTCGTAAAACGAGATGAAACTTTCTCTTTGATTTTTTTCTCCCCGAGCATGAATATATGGAGTTGGAGTTGAGGTCGGTGGAGGTCCAGGGGGCCCACAAGATAGGGGGCGCGCCCTACAGGGGGGCGCGCCCCCCTGTCTCGTGGACAAGCCCTGGCCCCCCTGGTCTATTTCTTTCGCCCAGAAATTCTTATTAATTACAAAAAGTGCCTCCGTGGATTTTCAGACATTCCAAGAACTTTTCTTTTCTACACATAAAACAACATCATGGCAGTTCTGCTGAAAATAGCATCAGTCCGGGTTAGTTTCATTCAAATCATGCAAGTTAGAGTCCAAAACAAGGGCAAAAGTGTTTGGAAAAGTAGATACGTTGGAGATGTATCAACTCCCCCAAGCTTAAACCTTTGCTTGTCCTCAAGCAATCCAGTTGATAAACTGAAAGTGATAAAGAAAAACTTTTACAAACTCTGTTTGCTCTTGTTGTTGTAAACATGAAAAGCCAGCATTCAAGTTTCAGCAAATATTATAAACTAACCATACTCACAACAACACTTAGGTCTCACAATTACTCATATCAATAGCATAATCAGCTAGCGAGCCATAATAATAAAACTCAGATGACAACACTTTCTCAAAACAATCATAACATGATATAACAAAATGGTATCTCGCTAGCCCTTTCTGAGACCGCAAAACATAAATGCAGAGCACCTTTAAAGATCAAAGACTGACTAAACATTGTAATTCATGGTAAAAGAGATCCAGTCAAGTCATACCCAATATAAACCAATAGTAATGGATGCAAATGACAGTGTGTTCTCCAGCGGGTGCTTTTTAATAAGAAGGGTGATGACTCAACATAAAAGTAAATAGATAGGCCCTTCGCAGAGGGAAGCAGGGATTTGTAGAGGTGCCAGAGCTCGATTTTAAAATAGAGATTGAATAACATTTTGAGAGGCATACTTTCGTTGTCAATGCAACAACTATGAGATGGCTGTATATTTCATACTACATGCATTATAGGCAGTTCCCAAACAGAATGGTAAAGGTTTATACTCCCCCAACCACCAACAAGCATCAATCCATGGCTTGCAACGAGTGCCTCCAACTAACAACAGCCCCGGGGGAGTTTTGTTTAATTATTTTGATTTGATTTGATCTTTTTGGATCATGGGACTGGGCATCCCGGTTACCGGCCCTTTCTCGTGAATGAGGAGCGGAGTCCACTCCTCTTGAGAATACCCCACCTAGCATGGAAGATATAGGCAACCCTAGATGAAACATGAGCTGCTCGAGCATACAAAACAAAATTTCATTTGAAGGTTTGGAGTTTGGCACATACAAATTTACTTGGAACGGCAGGTAAATACCGCATATAGGAAGGTATAGTGGACTCATATGGAACAAGTTTGGGGTTTAAGGAGTTTGGATGCACAAGCAGTACTCCCGCTTAGTACAGGTGAAGGCTAGCAAAAGACTGGGAAGCGACCAATTGAGAGAGCGACAACATTCGTAAACACGCATTAAAATTAATTTACACCGAGTACAAGCATGAGTAGGATATAATCCACCATGAACATAAATATCATGAAGGCTATGTTGATTTGATTCAACTACATGCGTGAACATGTGCCAAGTCGAGTCACTCAATTCATTTAAAGGAGGATACCATCCCATCATACCACATCATAATCATTCTAATAGCATGTTGGCAAGCAAGGTAAACCATTATAACTCATAGTTAATCAAGCATGGCACAAGCAACTATAATCTCTAAATGTCACTGCAAATATGTTTACTTCATAATAGCTGACTCAGAAACGATGAACTAATCATATTTACAAAACCAAGAGAGGTCGAGTTCATACCAGCTTTTCTCATCCCAATAAGTCCATAATATATCATCATTATTGCCTTTCACTTGCACGACCGAACGATGTGTATAATAATAAGAGTGCACGTGCATTGGACTAAGCTGGAATCTGCAAGCATTCAACTCAAGAGAGAAGACAGGGTAATATGGGCTCTAAGTTAAATAAACAATCATGCATATGAGAGCCACTAAACATTTTCAATATGGTCTTCTCGACCCCCAAAGGAAAGAAAAGAAAATAAAACTATTTACACGGTAAAGCTCCCAACAAGTAAAAGAAGAACGAGAAATCTTTTTGGGTTTTCATTCTAAATTCTACTACAAGCATGCAAATTAAACTAACTAATTTTTTTGGATTTTTCTTAAGGTTTATCAAACACACAAGAAGAAAACTAGAAAAAGAAAATTAAACTAGCATGGATAATACAATGAAAGAGTATGAGCACCGACAACTAGTGTGTGAACATGAATGTAAAGTCGGTGAGAAATACGTACTGCCCCAAGCTTAGGCTTTTGGCCTAAGTTGGTCTAGTACCAAGGACCGCTGCTACTCTCCCCGGTGTACTGGGAGGTGTAATCAGGATACCACTGGCTGGTCATCTCTGGATCCCACTGGACAGATGATGCACGATAAGGGTCCAGTTTAGGTTCCGGCTCAGGTTCAGGAGTAAAAGCTTGAGCTCGATGATTGTTCACCGCTTCCGGTGTGACAAGAAAATTTTCTGCGAGCAAATCATACAACAAAGGCGCAGGCAAAATAATAATCTCAAAGTGTTTCTTATCGAATCTAAGTTTATAGAAGAGCATCTTTTCTTCGTTGTCAACAATAAACTTGTGTGCTACCATGCTCCTGTAATCTAAAATGTGAGGAGGCAATTTTGTCTCCTCCTTCTCATGGTGCCTAATGGGTATCTGAAAATGTTTAGCAAGACGTGCAACATAGATACCTCCAAATATAGGGCCTTTTGTACGATTCAGGGCTAGCCATTTAGCAACGACGGTACCCATACTAAAAGTATTGTCTCCAAGCAAGGCATGTTGAAGAATGATAATATCAGGAACACTCAAGTTTCCACTATTTCCACGACCAATCAAGCATCTACTAGCAAATATGGCAAAGTAGCGTAAAACAGGAAAGCGTATGCTAGAGACTTTCGCCTCAGAGCCCTTCTTTGGCTCTTCTACAGCTATAGTATTAACAAAGCCACCCACATCTTCACGATGGGGTTCCTCTAATTCTCCCTCATAAGGTATCCCCCACACCGCGCAAAAATTACGTAAAGATATTTCTCTGAATTCATCATATAAATGAAATGATACTGCAGGCAGTGACTTTTTAGGATAATAATAAAAGTTTTGCACGAAAGTATTGGTGAGTAAGAGATATTGATCAATCCGATCGTTGATGAAACCGGTGAGGCCTGCAGTCTCGATCAAAGAATAAAAGTCTTCATGAATTCTAGCTTCTTTCAAGAAATCCTCACATGGCAATTCACACGACCGTACTTCCGCTAAGCGAGGAAGATTGTACTTGGCTTTTTCCTTCTCTTTGGCTTTTTTTTCCTGAGAGCTTTGGCTAGAAGAGCCCTTCAAAAACCTCCTTCACATTTTCTGAAAATTTCTGAAATTTTTAGTAACTTCAAAATAAAAGTGAATAAAACTAAACAAGATTGGTAGCAACTACTCCTACAAGTGCCTAGAGCCTATATCATGCATTAGAATTGCTTGGGACCTCATAAATTTAACATGCAAGCTCAAGAACATGGTCACCTATGCGGCAAAAATTTGCAATGAATAAAGCACTAGAACAAAAACTAATTGGACCAATGGAGGAGTCACATACCAAGCAACAATCTCCCAAAGCAGTTTTGTAAATGGAGCTTTGAGCAAGGAGATTGAAAATCGCAGCAAAACGAGCTAGAACTCGGGCTTGAGATGGATGGGGATTTTTTTGGGTAGAAGATGAAGTGTGTGGGTGCTGGCATAAGTGGAGGGGGGCCACCAGGGGCCCATGAGACAGGGGGGCGCGCCCTATAGGGGGGCGCCCTCCACTCTCGTGGCCTGGTGCTTTCCCCTCCTGCAGTGTTTTTGTTGGAAATATGCCCTGGAGGCAATAATAAAATGGTTATTATTATATTTCCTTGTTCATGGTAATTGTCTTTTATTCATGCTATAATTGTGTTATCCGGAAATCGTAATACATGTGTGAATACATAGACCACAACATGTCCCTAGTAAGCCTCTAGTTGACTAGCTCGTTTATCAATAGATGGTAACAGTTTCCTGACCATGGACATTGGATGTCATTGATAATGGGATCACATCATTGGGAGAATGATTTGATGGACGAGACCCAATCCTAAGCATAACACAAGATCGTGTAGTTCGTTTGCTATAGCTTTTCCAATGTCAAGTCTCATTTCCTTAGACCATGAGATCGTGTAACTCCCGGATGCCGTAGGGGTGCTTTGGGTGTACCAAACGTCACAACGTAACTGGGTGACTATAAAGGTATACTACAGGTATCTCCGAAAGTGTCTTTTGGGTTGACACGGATCGAGACTGGGATTTGTCACTCCATATGACGGAGAGGTATCTCTGGGCCCACTCGGTAATGCATCATCATAAGGAGCTCAAAGTGACTAAGTGGTTGGTCACGGGATCATGCATTATGGTACGAGTAAAGTGACTTGCTGGTAACGAGATTGAACGAGGTATTGGGATACCGACGATCGAATCTCGGGCAAGTAACGTACCGATTGACAAAGGGAATTGTATACGGGATTACTTGAATCCTTGACATCGTGGTTCATTCGATGATATCATCGTGGAACATGTGGGAGCCAACATGGGTATCCAGATCCGCTGTTGGTTATTGGCCGGAGAGTCATCTCGGTCATGTCTGCATGTCTCCCGAACCTGTAGGGTCTACACACTTAAGGTTCGATGATGCTAGGGTTGTAGAGATACTAGTATGCGGTAACCCAAAAGTTGTTTGGAGTCCCCGATGAGATCCCGGACGTCACGAGGAGTACCAGAATGGTCCAGAGGTGAAGAATTATATATAGGAAGTCCAGTTTCGGCTATCGGGAAAGTTTCGGGGGTCACCGGTGTTGTACCGGGACCACCGGAAGGGTCCCGGGGGTCGACCGGGTGGGGCCACCTATCCCGGAGGGCCCCATGGGCTGAAGTGGGAGGGGAACCAGCCCCTGGTGGGCTGGTGCGCCCCCCTTGGGCCTCCCCTGTGCCTAGGGTTGGAAACCCTAGGGGTGGGGGGGGGCGCCCCACTTGACTTGGGGGGCAAGTCCCCCCCTAGGCCGCCCCCCCTTGAGATGGGATCTCTAGGGGGCCGGCGCACCCCCTAGGCCCCTATATAAATAGGGGGGAGGGAGGGCAGCCGCACCCTAGACCCTGGCGCCTCCCTCTCCCCTCTGCAACACCTCTCCCTCTCGTAGAGCTTGGCGAAGCCCTGCCGAGATCGCCGCTACTTCCACCACCACGCCGTCGTGCTGCTAGATCTCCATCAACCTCTCCCTCCCCCTTTCTGGATCAAGAAGGAGGAGACGTCTTCCCCAACCGTACGTGTGTTGAACGCGGAGGTGCCGTCTGTTCGGCACTAGGATCATCGGTGATTTGGATATGTAGATGCACTCCTCTATCTCGTTGCTATCTACAAGGGTATGTAGATGCACTCCTCTATCTCGTTGCTATATGACTCCATAGATTGATCTTGGTGAAGCGTAGAATTTTTTATTTTCTGCAACGTTCCCCAACAGTGGCATCATGAGCTAGGTCTATGCGTAGTTTCTATGCACGAGTAGAACACAAACTTGTTGTGGGCGTAGATGTTGTCAATTTTCTTGCCACTACTAGTCTTATCTTGCTTCGGCGGCATCGTGGGATGAAGCGGCCCGGACCGACCTTACACGTATGCTTACGTGAGACAGGTTCCACCGACTAACATGCACTAGTTGCATAAGGTGGCTAGCGGGTGTCTGTCTCTCCCACTTTAGTTGGAGCGGATTCGATGAAAAGGGTCCTTATGAAGGGTAAATAGAAATTGGCATATCACGTTGTGGTTTTACGTAGGTAAGAAACGTTCTTGCTAGAAACCTATAGAAGCCACGTGAAAACATGCAACAACAATTAGAGGACGTCTAACTTGTTTTTGCAGCATATGCCTTGTGATGTGATATGGCCAAAAGGATGTGATGAATGAAATATATGTGATGTATTAGATTGATCATGTTCTTGTAATAGGAATCACGACTTGCATGTCGATGAGTATGACAACCGGCAGGAGCCATAGGAGTTGTCTTTATTTTTTGTATGACCTGCGTGTCATTGAATAACGCCATGTAAATTACTTTACTTTATTGCTAAACACGTTAGCCATAGAAGTAGAAGTAATCGTTGGTGTGAAAACTTCATAAAGACACGATGATGGAGATCATGGTGTCATGCCGGTGACGAAGATGATCATGGCGCCCCGAAGATGGAGATCAAAGGAGCAATATGATATTGGCCATATCATGTCACTATTTGATTGCATGTGATGTTTATCATATTTTGCTTCTTATTTGCTTAGTACGACAGTAGTAAATAAGATGATCCCTTATAATAATTTCAAGAAAGTGTTCCCCCTAACTGTGCGCCATTGCGAAAGTTCATTGTTTCGAAGCACCACGTGATGATCGGACGTGATAGATTCTAACGTTCACATACAACGGGTGTAAGACAGATTTACACATGCAAAACACTTAGGTTGACTTGACGAGCCTAGCATGTACAGACATGGCCTCGGAACACAAGAGGCCGAAAGGTCGAACATGAGTCGTATGGAAGATACGATCAATATGGAGATGTTCACCGATGATGACTAGTCCGTCTCACGTGATGATCAGACACGGTCTAGTTGAGTCGGATCATGTATCACTTAGATGACTAGAGGGATGTCTAATCTGAGTGGGGGTTCATTAAATAATTTGATTAGATGAACTTAATTATCATGAACTTAGTCTAAAAACCTTTGCAAAATGTCTTGTAGATCAAATGGCCAACACTCATGTCAACCTCAACTTCAACGCGTTCCTAGAGAAAACCAAGCTGAAAGATGATGGCATCAACTATTCGGACTGGGTCCGGAACCTGAGGATCATCCTCATAGCTGCCAAGAAAGCATATGTCCTAGAAGGACCGCTAGGTGAAGCACCCATCCCAGAGAACCAAGACGTTATGAATGCTTGTCAGTCACGTGCTGATGGTTACTCCCTTGTTCAGTGCGGCATGCTTTACAGCTTAGAACCGGGGCTCCAAAAGCGTTTTGAGCAACACGGAGCATATGAGATGTTCGAAGAGCTGAAAATGGTTTTCCAAGCTCATGCCCGGGTCGAGAGATATGAAGTCTCCGACAAGTTCTACAGTTGTAAGATGGAGGAAAATAGTTCTGTCAGTGAGCACATACTCAAAATGTCTGGGTTGCACAACCGCTTGTCCCAGCTGGAGATTAACCTCCCGGACGAGGCGGTCATTGACATAATCCTTCAGTCGCTCCCACCTAGCTACAAGAGCTTTGTGATGAACTACAATATGCAGGGGATGGTGAAAACTATTCCTGAAGTATTTTCAATGCTGAAATCAGCAGAGGTGGAAATCAAAAAGGAACATCAAGTATTGATGGTCAATAAAACCACTAGTTTCAAGAAAGGCAAGGGTAAGAAGAACTTCAAGAAGGACGGCAAGGGAGTTGCCGCACCCGGTAAGCCAGCTGCTGGGAAGAAGCCAAAGAATGGACCCAAACCTGAGACTGAGTGCTTTTATTGCAAGGGAAAGGGACACTGGAAGCGGAACTGCCCCAAATACTTAGCGGACAAGAAGGCCGGCAACACCAAAGGTATATGTGATATACATGTAATTGATGTGTACCTTACCGGTACTCGTAGTAGCTCCTGGGTATTTGAAACCGGTGCGGTTGCTCATATTTGTAACTCAAAACAGGAGCTGCGGAATAAGCAGAGACTGGCGAAGGACGAGGCGACGATGCGCGTTGGGAATGGTTCCAAGGTCGATGTGATCGCCGTCAGCACGCTACCTCTACATTTACCTACGGGATTAGTTTTAAACCTCAATAATTGTTATTTAGTGCCAGCTTTGAGCATGAACATTGTATCTGGATCTCGTTTAATGCGAGATGGCTACTCATTTAAATCCGAGAATAATGGTTGTTCTATTTATATGAGAGATATGTTTTATGGTCATGCCCCGCTGGTCAATGGTTTATTCTTAATGAATCTCGAACGTGATGTTACACATATTCATAGTGTGAATACCAAAAGATGTGAAGTTGATAACGATAGTCCCACATACTTGTGGCACTGCCGCCTTGGTCACATTGGTGTCAAACGCATGAAGAAGCTCCATGCTGATGGACTTTTGGAGTCTCTTGATTATGAATCATTTGACACGTGCGAACCATGCCATATGGGCAAAATGACCAAGACTCCGTTCTCCGGAACAATGGAGCGAGCAACCAACTTATTGGAAATCATACATACTGATGTGTGCGGTCCAATGAGCGTTGAGGCTCGTGGAGGATATCGTTATGTTCTCACTCTCACTGACAAGTTGAGTAGATATGGGTATGTCTACTTGATGAAACACAAGTCTGAAACCTTTGAAAGGTTCAAGGAATTTCAGAATGAGGTAGAGAATCAACGTGACCGAAAGATAAAGTTCTTACAATCAGATCGTGGGGGAGAATACTTAAGTCACGAATTTGGAATGCACTTAAGGAAATGTGGAATCGTTTCACAACTCACGCCGCCTGGAACACCTCAGCGTAACGGTGTGTCCGAACATCATAATCGCACTCTATTGGATATGGTGCGATCTATGATGTCACTCACCGATTTACCGCTATCATTTTGGGGATATGCTCTAGAGACAGCTACATTCACTTTAAATAGGGCACCGTCTAAATCCGTTGAGATGACACCGTATGAATTATGGTTTGGGAAGAAACCTAAGCTGTCATTTCTAAAAGTTTGGGGATGCGATGCTTATGTCAAGAAACTTCAACCTGAAAAGCTCGAACCCAAGTCGGAAAAATGCGTCTTCATAGGATACCCTAAGGAAACCATTGGGTATACCTTCTACCTCAGATCCGAGGGCAAGATCTTTGTTGCCAAGAACAGGTCCTTTCTGGAGAAAGAGTTTCTCTCGAAAGAAGTAAGTGGGAGGAAAGTGGAACTTGATGAAGTACTACCTCTTGAAAGTAGCATAACTCAGGAAGATGTTCCTGTGGTGCCTGCACTGACTAGAGAGGAAACTAATGATGATGATCAAGGTACTTCGGATCAAGTTACTACTAAACTTCGTAGGTCCACGAGGACACGTTCCACACCAGAGTGGTATGGCAACCCTGTCCTGGAAATCATGTTGTTAGACAACGGTGAACCTTCGAATCATGAAGAAGCAATGGCGGGCCCAGATTCCAACAAATGGCTTGAAGCCATGCAATCCGAGATAGGATCCATGTATGAAAACAAAGTGTGAACTTTGACAGACTTGCCTGATGATCGGCGAGCGATAGAAAACAAATGGATCTTTAAGAAGAAGACGGACGCGAATGGTAATGTTACCATCTATAAAGCTCGACTTGTCGCTAAGGGTTATCGACAAGTTCAAGGGGTTGACTACGATGAGACTTTCTCTCCCGTAGCGAAGCTAAAGTCCGTCCGAATCATGTTAGCAATTGCCGCATACTATGATTATGAGATATGGCAAATGGACGTCAAAACGACATTCCTTAATGACCATCTTAAGGAAGAACTGTATATGATGCAGCCGAAAGGTTTTGTCGATCCTAAGAATGCTAACAAGGTACAAGCTCCAGCGCTCCATCTATGGGCTGGTGCAAGCATCTCGGAGTTGGAACATTCGCTTTAATGAAATGATTAAAGCGTTTGGGTTTATGCAGACTTATGGAGAAGCCTGCGTTTACAAGAAAGTGAGTGGGAGCTCTGTAACATTTCTCATATTATATGTGGTGACATACTTATGATGGGAAATGATATAGAACTTTTGGACAACATTAAGGCCTACTTGAATAAGTGTTTTTCAATGAAGGACCTTGGAGAAGCTGCTTACATATTAGGCATCAAGATCTATAGAGATAGATCGAGACGCCTCATAGGTCTTTCACAAAGCACATACCTTGATAAGATATTGAATAAGTTCAATATGGATCAGTCCAAGAAGGGGTTCTTGCCTGTATTGCAAGGTGTGAAATTGAGCTCGGCTCAATGTCCGACCACGGCAGAAGATAGAGAAAAGATGAGTGTCGTCCCCTATGCCTCGGCCATAGGGTCTATCATGTATGCCATGCTGTGCACCAGACCTGATGTAAACCTTGCCGTAAGTTTGGTAGGAAGGTACCAAAGTAATCCTGGCATGGAACACTGGACAGCAGTCAAGAATATCCTGAAGTACCTGAAAAGGACTAAGGATATGTTTCTCGTATATGGAGGTGACGAAGAGCTCGTCGTAAAGGGTTACATGGATGCTAGCTTCGACACAGATCTGGATGACTCTAAGTCACAAACACGGATACATATATATTTTGAATGGTGGGGCAGTAAGCTGGTGCAGTTGCAAGCAAAGCGTCGTGGCGGGATCTACATGTGAAGCGGAGTACATGGCAGCCTCGGAGGCAGCGCATGAAGCAATCTGGGTGAAGGAGTTCATCACCGACCTAGGAGTCATACCTAATGCGTCGGGGCCGATCACACTCTTCTGTGACAACACTGGAGCTATTGCCCTTGCCAAGGAGCCCAGGTTTCACAAGAAGACCAGGCACATCAAGCGTCACTTCAACTCCATTCGTGAAAATGTTCAAGATGGAGACATAGATATTTGCAAAGTGCATACGGATCTGAATGTCGCAGATCCGTTGACTAAACCTCTTCCGCGAGCAAAACATGATCAACACCAGAACTCTATGGGTGTTCGATTCATCACAATGTAACTAGATTATTGACTCTAGTGCAAGTGGGAGACTATTGGAAATATGCCCTAGAGGCAATAATAAAATGGTTATTATTATATTTCCTTGTTCATGGTAATTGTCTTTTATTCATGCTATAATTGTATTATCCGGAAATCGTAATACATGTGTGAATACATAGACCACAACATGTCCCTAGTAAGCCTCTAGTTGACCAGCTCGTTTATCAATAGATGGTCACAGTTTCCTGACCATGGACATTGGATGTCATTGATAACGGGATAACATCATTGGGAGAATGATGTGATGGACGAGACCCAATCCTAAGCATAGCACAACATCGTGTAGTTCGTTTGCTAGAGCTTTTCCAATGTCAAGTATCATTTCCTTAGACCATGAGATCGTGTAACTCCCGGATGTCATAGGAGTGCTTTGCGTGTACCAAACGTCACAACGTAACTGGGTGACTATAAAGGTATACTACAGGTATCTTCGAAAGTGTCTGTTGGGTTGACACAGATCGAGACTGGGATTTGTCACTCCGTATGACGGAGAGGTATCTCTGGGCCCACTCGGTAATGCATCATCATAATGAGCTCAAAGTGACTAAGTGGTTGGTCATGGGATCATGCATTATGGTACGAGTAAAGTGACTTGCCGGTAACGAGATTGAACGAGGTATTGGGATACCGACGATCGAATCTCGGGCAAGTAACGTACCGACTGACAAAGGGAATTGTATACGGGATTACATGAATCCTCGACATCTGGTTCATTCAATGAGATCATCGTGGAACATGAGGGAGCCAACATGGGTATTCAGATCCCGCTATTGGTTATTGGCCGGAGAGTCGTCTCGGTCATGTCTGCATGTCTCCCGAACCCGTAGGGTCTACACACTTAAGGTTCGGTGACGCTAGGGTTGTAGAGATACTAGTATGCGGTAACCCGAAAGTTGTTCGGAGTCCCGGATGAGATCCCGGATGTCACGAGGAGTTTCGGAATGGTCTGGAGGTGAAGAATTATATATAGGAAGTCCAGTTTCGGCCATCGGGAAAGTTTCGGGGGTCACCGGTATTGTACTGGGACTACCGGAAGGGTCCCGGGGGTCCACCGGGTGGGGCCACCTATCCCGGAGGGCCCCATGGGCTAAAGTGGGAGGGGAACCAGCCCCTGGTGGGCTGGTGCGCCCCCCTTGGGCCACCCCTGCGCCTAGGGTTGGAAACCCTAGGGGCGAGGGGGGGGGGCGCCCCACTTGACTTGGGGGGCAAGTCCCCCCCTAGGACGCTGCCACCCCCCTTGAGATGGGATCTCTAGGGGGTCGGTGCACCCCCTAGGCCCCTATATAAAGAGGGGGGAGGGAGGGCAGCCGCACCCTAGACCCTGGCGCCTCCCTCTCCCCTCTGCAACACCTCTCCCTCTCGTAGAGCTTGGCGAAGCCCTGCCGAGATCGTCGCTACTTCCGCCACCACGCTGTCGTGCTACTAGATCTCCATCAACCTCTCCCCCCCCCTTGCTGGATCAAGAAGGAGGAGACGTCTTCCCCAACCGTACGTGTGTTGAACGTGGAGGTGCCGTCCGTTCGGTAGTAGGATCATCAGTGATTTGGATCACGATGAGTACGACTCCCTCAACCCCGTTCTCTTGAACGCTTCCGCACGATCTACAAGGGTATGTATATGCACTCCTCTATCTCGTTGCTAGATGACTCCATAGATTGATCTTGGTGAAGCGTAGAATTTTTTTATTTTCTGCAACGTTCCCCAACAGTTTTCAGTGCCTAAAATCCTCAAATATTCCAGAAAAAATCATACTAAATTTGTAGGGCATTTGGAGCACTTTTATTTTCGGACTATTTTTTTAATGCATGGAAAACAGACGGATAATACTATTTTGATTTATTTATTCTAAATAACAGAAAGTAAAAAGAGGGTACAGAAGGTTGTGCCTTCTAGTTTCATCCATCTCATGATCATCAAAATGAATCCAATAACAAGGTTGATCAAGTCTTGTTAACAAACTCATTCCGAATAACACGGAACCGGAGAAATTTCAAATAACACTAAGTTACCTCAACGGGGATATGAAAATCCCCAACAATAAGAATATCATACATTTTCGTGACAGTAGGAAGAGGAAATTCAAAACCTCCAATAATAATAGTTGGAACTTTTCCAATAGAATTGATGCTATGAACTTGAGATTGTTTCCTCAGAAAGTGTACCGTATGCTCATTACCATTAACATGAAAAGTGACATTGCCTTTGTTGCAATCAATAATAGCCCCTGCAGTATTAAGAAAAGGTCTAACAAGGATGATAGACATACTATCGTCCTTGGGAATATCAAGAATAACAAAGTCCGTTAAGATAGTGACATTTGCAACCACAACAGGCACATCCTCACAAATACCGACAGGTATAGCAGTTGATTTATCAGCCATTTGCAAAGATATTTTAGTAGGTGTCAACTTATTCAATTCAAGTCTACGATATAAAGAGAGAGGCATAACACTAACACCGGCTCCAAGATCACATAAAGCAGTTCTGACATAATTTATTTTAATGGAGCATGGTATAGTTGGTACACCCAGATCTCCAAGTTTCTTTAGTATTCCACCCTTAAAAGTGTAATTAGCAAGCATGGTGGAAATTTCAGCTTCCGGTATCTTTCTTTTATTTGTGATGATATCCTTCACATACTTAGCATAAGGATTTACTTTCAGCATATCAGTTAAGTGCATACGTAGGAAAATAGGTCTAATCATTTCAGCAAAGTGCTCAAAATCCTCATCATCCTTTGACTTGGATGGTTTAGGAGGAAAGGGCATGGGTTTCTGAACCCATGGTTCTCTTTCTCTACCGTGCTTCATAGCAACAAAATCTCTCTTATCGTAACATTGATTCTTTGATTGTGGGTTATCAAGATCAACATCAGGTTCAATCTCTACTTCATTGTTTTTGCTAGGTTGAGCATCAACATGAACATTATCATTAACATTATCGCTAGGTTCATGTTCATCACCTGATTGTGTTTCAACATCAGAAATAGAAATATCATTGGGATTCTCAGGTGTGTCTACAGTAGGTTCACTAGAAGCATGCAAAGTCCTATCATTTTTCTTTTTCTTCTTTTTAGAAGAATTAGGTGCCTCTAAATTATTTCTCTAAGAATCTTGCTCGATTCTCCTAGGGTTGTCACGCCCAATATGCGACCCTATCCAAGAGGAACTCGAAGGTCCCACCAAGGATAGACCCGCATATTGAAACGCTTTTGCAAGGTGGATATCATTACATCAACATTACATAATAGGTAGGGATACATACATAAGGCATACAATGCCACACGAATACAACATCATCTTACATAAGAGCACCATCCGACTACGGATGAAACATAAACAGAAACTCAAACGACATCCACCCTGCTAGCCCAGGCTGCCGACCTGGAACCTATCCCTTGATCAAAGAAGAAGCAGAAGAAGAACTCCAAAACAAGCAAACATCGCTCTCACGTCATGATCATCGCAAAATCTGTACCTGCAACTATTGTTGTAGTAATCTGTGAGCCACAAGGACTCAGCAATCCCATTACCATGGGTATCAAGACTAGCAAAGCTTAATGGGAAAGGAAGGGGTAAAGTGGTGAGGATGCAGCAGCGACTAAGCATATATGGTGGCTAGCATATGCAAATGAGAGCGAGAAGAGAACAAGCGGAACAGTCGTGAAGCTAGCAATAATCAAGAGGTGATCCTGAACTCCTACTTACGTCAAACATAACCCAAAGACCGTGTTCACTTCCTGGACTCCGCCGAAAAGAGACCATCACGGCTACACACACGGTTGATGCGTTTTAATACGGATCTGGTGTCAAGTTATCTACAACCGGACATTAACAAATTCCCATCTGCCACATAACCGCGGGCACGTCTTTCGAAAGATAATACCCTGCAGGGGTGTCCCAACTTAGCCCATGATAAGCTCTCGCGATCAACGAAGGATATACCTTCTCCCAAGAAGACCCGATCAGTCTCGGAATCCTGGTTTACAAGACATTTCGACAATGGTAAAACAAGACCAGCAAAGCCGCCCGGATGTGCCGACAAATCCCGATAGGAGCTGCACATATCTCGTTCTCAGGGCACACCGGATGAGCCAGACATCGGGTTGGCATAGACCTTGGTTGCCTAGGGGCGCCGGACATCGCTCAGGTTGGACCAACACTCGGAGGAACACTCGCCCGGGGTGGGGGGTGGGGGGGGGGGTAAATAAAGATGACCCTCGGACTCCGGAAACCCAAGGGAAAAAGGGCTAGGTGAGGCAAATGGTAAAACCAAGGTTGGGCCTTGCTGGAGGAGTTTTATTCAAATCGAACTGTCAAGGGGGTCCCATAAATCACCCGACCGCGTAAGGAACGCAAAATCCGGGAACATAACACTGGTATGACGGAAACTACGGCGGCAAGAGTGGAACAAAACACCAGGCATAAGGCCGAGTCTTCCACCCTTTACCAAGTATATAGATGCATTAATAATATAAGAGATATAGTGATATCCCAACCATAATCCTTTCCACCATGGGGCAATCTTCAACTTCACCTGCAACTAACAACGCTATAAGAGGGGCTGAGCAAAGCGGTACCATAGCCAAACAACGGTTTGCTAGGAAGGGTGAAAAAGGTTAGAGGCTAACATGGCAAATTGGGAGGCTTGAAGAGCAAAAGATAGGTAGCGCAGCATAGCGATAGAACGAAGCAACTAGCATAGCAATGATAGTAGTGAGATCCAAGGTAGCGGTCATCTTGCCTGAAATCCCGCAAGGAAGAAGAACGAGTCCATGAAGAAGATGAAGCCACGAAGACGAACCAAGCATAGACGAACGAATCCTCACGATCGCAACGAAACGGGAACTATCGAGAAGAAGCACACAACAAGGTAAACACGCCACACATATACATGACATGCACAACCAAGCATGACGCATGACAAAGCTACATGAAGCTACTCATGGCAAGAGATGTTGCATACAAGACCAACACATCAAAGCAAGTTTAAATGAAGCCGGAAACAACATATAACAAATCCGGTAGGTCCTCATATGCAAGTTTCAAAGTTGGTCCAGAACTAAACAAACCTTATGTTCTAGTTGTTGAACAGCAAGTTAAGATGCAACAAGATGATCTACACGAAATTCTAGTCAAGTTTCATATAAAGTTCATTTAATTCGGAGCTACGGCCTAGAAGATATGAGCAAAACAAGTTAAACATGGAATTGATGCAAAATGCATACAAATATCAAACAAACACTCTCAAACATGGATGCAACATGATAATATGAAATTTCATGCAAAATCAAGCAAGTTTCATATAGAGCACACTCAAAACGGAGCAACGGTTCAACACATACACTCTATACAAGTTTAAAGGACAAGCTGTCCAAAACAGCAACTAGGCATCTAGCAAGCATCAAAACAATAAGCTAAAGCACCTAAACATAAGAACAAAAGGCATGGGCATGAATTACAGGTAAATCATGACAAAACATGAACACTGAGCTATCTCCAGAAACAACTAGAACATGCTCAAAAGGACATGGCAAGATTGCAAATTATAACAGTTTACAGACTTGGCAGAAATAACATCAGGTTGCAATATTTACAGCTATCAAACAACATGCTACAGGAACTTAACATGGCAAACAAAGGCATGGCATGATACTACTAAATTCATAGAACAAAAGTCTCTTACTGACCATGAGCCAAAAGGGCACAGAAAATATGATGGCGCCCATGTAAACATGGCAAATGATATGACAAATTCATACATGGCAGGAACAACTATAATAGGCATGTTGGTGAGCTTGAACCACAAACCACAGAGCAATACATGGCATAGCAAGGTAACCAACAGTAAGAATACATGTTTGTGAAGCTAAGCATGTCAAAAACAAGTCCATAGCATGATTGGATCACTAACAACAATCATGGCAACATTGAACTTAATGTTAACAGGCTGACAGAAACATTATTTAGCAAGTTTGGAGCAAGATAATAACATGTTGCAGCAGGCTATAAATGCAACCAGGGGCATGAATGGATACATCATGACATGTATAACAAAACATCCTTAGTGATCATCTCCAGATTATGCATAGAATGACTTGTAGCAGCAGGTTTGCATAGCATCATAATATAACAGAATCAGTCTAGCAAAACAGCAACAACAAGTACCCCACTTCACGAACTCGATGCACTCATTACTAGAATCACAAAAATACATGGATGGCACCACTGTAAAGATGGCATGGCATACTTCAAAACACATGTAGACATCAAGGTCATAAGATGCACACACAAAATGCAATGAAAAATACAAAACAACAAGTTATAGCAGTTTCAGCAGGTTAACATCACATATCACTCTTGCAACTATGATTAGGGCATCAAGATGAACTCAAACAAGCATGGCATAATGGAAATAATGTAGAGCACATCATGATGACAATTTTGATATATCATGCACGCAAAACGGAGCTATATGCATGGAGATATGACAGGTCAAAGTAGGCACCAGAATGCTGAAAATCTCAGGGACTAGGTGGATTTTACCCTCGCGAGAAGTCAACGCGGGACGAGACGGAGCGGGACGGAGGGATCCGGGTCAAGAGACGGCGTTTGGTTCGGGGAACGGGTGGATCTCATCCACCCCGGCTCCGGCTCCGGTGAGGCGGCTCCGGCGAGGAGCTCCAACGAGGAGGAGGCCGATGGGGGCGCAGGACAGCGCCGCGGAGGCTCTGGACTGCAGGATCCGATCCGGCCCGACCAGATCCGCGGCGACGGTGGGGCGGCGAGGCAGCGGACGACAGAGGCGCGCGGGCGCGGGGCGCCCGGCGGCGGAGGC
>NC_041393.1:158692996-158695739 GCF_002162155.2 Triticum dicoccoides | reverse complement strand
GCAGGCGCGGGCGAGCGGCCCGGTCGGCGGCGCGCGGGCTCGTGTGGGCCCACTTCGGGCCCCGCGGGCCGCGGCGATGGAGGTGGAGGAGGCCACATGGCAGCAGGGGTTGGTTGCGGGCGCGGTGGCGGATGCGTCCGGCCGTCGGCGGACATGTCCGGCGGCACGGAGGGAGGAAGGAGCTAGGGTTAGGGGATTCATCCGTGAAAAATGGAGGGGGAGGACATATTTATAGATAGAGGGAGCTAGGAGACTCCAAATGGGGTGTGGTTTTCGCCCACACGATCGTGATCGAACGACCAAGAGCATGGAGGGGGTTTGGATGGGTTATTGGGCCACTTTGTAGGGGTGTTGGGCTGCAACACAAAGAGGCTTTACATTTACCCGGTTAACCGTTGGAGTACCAAACAACCTCCAAATGGCACGAAACTTGACAGGCGGTCTATCGGTGGTGTACCAAGGCCGCTTGGCAAACCTCGGGCCATTCCGAGAACGTTTAACACCCGCACACAAAAAGAGGCAAAAGGGGGCGCCGGGGGACATAGGAGTGTCGGATTGCAAAACAAACAACGGGGAAAATGCTCGGATGCATGAGACGAACACGTATGCAAAATGAGACGCACATGATGACATGATAAAATGAAACACGCAAGCAAATGACATGGCAATGACGGCGAATAACTGGCAGACACCTGGCGCATCGAATCCGGGGCGTTACAACTCTCCTCCACTAACAGGAGATCTCGTCCCGAGATCTTAGGACCGAGACAGAAGGGAAAAGGGATGAGGTGAAACAAAAAACTCAAGAGAAGAAGCAAAGAATCGAGAGGATTCGAGAAGAAGAGGGGAACGACGAGAATGACGAGAATCGAAAGCTCACGGAATCAGATAGACTATGAAACCACTCCGGTTAGAACGAGATAAGAAACGAATAAGACTGAAAGGAGTAGGCAGCACTCCGGCTGAAACATGGATGAATAGAAAGCAAGCTTGAGAGGATGGAATGATACTTGATGAAGACATGAGACAAAACCTCCGGAAAGAATTGAAAGAGTTGAATGAAAAGAACGGAGAAGAAAATGACAACTTGTGCCACGAATGAAATTGAAAGCATCTTTAGAAGGAAGGTTTAAACAGAGTTGTTGAGAAGAACAACAACGAAAAGAATAAGCTTGTTGTGGACTTATGGATAACATCTCAAAATCATAAGGTGATAATCGGCCACAAATGGAAATGATTGGATGGCTGAGAAGAACGAAGAAATGCAAAACTCCACTTCAAAAGAAATACAGAGAATTAATTGCACTTCGAGATGCGAGAAGAAAAGATACTTGAATTCCACCAACACGAATCTTGATGAACTCTTGAAGAATGAATTAAATCATGAAGAACCACCATGAAGAACTCCGATGAAAAAAAGGATGATGAGATAGAAATGAAGGATGAAAGAATAAAATTCAAGCCTTGCGATGATTTAGATGGAGGTTCCGACGAAATGGCCGAGGAAATTTGAACTCCGGAAAAGAAAAGATGAAAACACTTGGAACTAGAATTTATTCAACAAGAACAAACTCCGAAGGAAAGGAATAATCACTTGGATGAAATAAGAATAAGATTTATTGTATGCTTATCCTTCATCAAATTAAATTGATGACAAGCAATGGATTTAGCATACTACTTATTCTTCTTGAAGAGGATTGAGAAGTGACATATCGCAAACTTGAGAAGGTCTTCATGAACCACCGGTAGGATTGAAAAGAACGAAAGGATTAAAATGATAATCAAGGAAAAAGAATCTGAAAGAACCACCGTTAGAATTCGGAAATGACTGACGAAAGAGAATGAATCACCGGGAAGAATTAGAAGAACCAATATGCTCGAGGGGATTTAGATGCAAAAGAATGAAGAGATAACAAGCCGATTAAAGTGTATTTGACAGATGCACCAGGATAATTGGATAACGGTAGATGAAATGTGAGGATAAAGAATTCTTCTGGAATGATGGCCTCCGGTGAAAAGGAATGAAAAAAAACTCCTGACATACTCTGGATGGTTAAGAAAATAATATCTGACAAATGGAATAATTCGAGACGATAGCATGAAACTAGAACCACGAATCTTCGGGAAAACGGGCAAGATTTAGAGGAAAAACTCTTCTTCGGTCTTCAAATGACGACGAGAAACACCACCAAAATTACTGAGATACTCCGGGAGAATGAGAAGCGAAGAGGTGGAGCCAACAATGAAAAGAATTTGAAAGCGATCTTGGAGAAGGCATGTGACTGATGAAATCCCTTCTTACGCCACAATTGAAAAGAATTGAGAAAAACTCCGGGGGAATTAGAAGAGTTAGGTAAGATCCTGGGAAAAGACTTGAGGCTTAGGGCCCACTAAAAGAGAAAACACCGTTGGAAAGGACTGTTGAACAGGTAGATGATGCACCGGAACAATTTAAAATATCTGAATGAGGTGACAACCTCGAATTAATTGGAACATAGACGAATCTCTTGAGATGTCTTCAGCACTCCAAAATGATAAACTGGCGAGAGGCGAACGAGCAGGGAAAACACTTGAGCCGAGGGAAAGAATATAATCACTACCAAAAATTAGAATTGGATCCACCGGGGAAGAAAAAGAGATGAAGAATGTCGAACATCACGAGAATTCACCGGTTGAAATGGTTGAGGGAAGACTGAAGAGGCTCCATACGAATGAAAATTGATGGTCGAGAGAGACTCAAACT
>NC_041393.1:158688318-158692657 GCF_002162155.2 Triticum dicoccoides | reverse complement strand
CTCAAACTCCAGGAAGAAAAAGGGTGGGAGGGCGGGAAAACAAAGGCACCTAGAGGGGAGAATCGATGAATAACTTGAAGAGAAAACACCGGTTGAAAGAATGCAAAGACTTCGCATGAGTAGGAAGGATACTCGATTACAGACTCCGGTTCTGAGGAGAAAAAAGGGGTGGGCGGGTGGGAAAAGAAAACAACTAAGGATTGAACTTGGCAAAGAAGAAGAGGCTCGAGTCAACTTGATGAGAAATGCACCGGATCAAAAGAGCCGAGAAACAACGATCGAAAAACCAACTGCGTGATCCTAAAGAAAAAAATTGAAGGGGAAGAGGAGTAAGTCAAAACACCTACGTCAAGATTCCTCACCAGAGCGATGAAGGGGCTGAGGAGTAAAAAGAATTCCTACTCTCCGATATAACTAAACTCCGAAAACAATTTTCTTCTAGACTCAACAACGGCCAAACTTCACGATCAATCAAGGGGGCTCCTAGGGTCAGTCGAGGCTCTGATACCAACTTGTCACGCCCAATATGCGACCCTATCCAAGAGGAACTCGAAGGTCCCACCAATGATAGACCCGCATATTGAAACGCTTTTGCAAGGTGGATATCATTACATCAACATTACATAATAGGTAGGGATACATACATAAGGCATACAATGCCACACGAATACAACATCATCTTACATAAGAGCACCATCCGACTACGGATGAAACATAAACATAAACTCAAACGACATCCACCCTGCTAGCCCAGGCTGCCGACCTGGAACCTATCCCCTGATCGAAGAAGAAGCAGAAGAAGAACTCCAAAACAAGCAAACATCATTCTCACGTCATGATCATCGCATAACCTGTACCTGCAACTGTTGTTGTAGTAATCTGTGAGCCACGAGGACTCAGCAATCCCATTACCATGGGTATCAAGACTAGCAAAGCTTAATGGGAAAGGAAGGGGTAAAGTGGTGAGGATGCAGCTGCGACTAAGCATATATGGTGGCTAGCATACGCAAATGAGAGCGAGAAGAGAACAAGCGGAACGGTCGTGAAGCTAGCAATGATCAAGAGGTGATCCTGAACTCCTACTTACGTCAAACATAACGCAAAGACCTTGTTCACTTCCCGGACTCCGCCGAAAAGAGACCATCACGGTACACACACGGTTGATGCGTTTTAATACGGCTCTGGTGTCAAGTTATCTACAACCGGACATTAACAAATTCCCATCTGCCACATAACCGCGGGCACGGCTTTCGAAAGATAATACCCTGCAGGGGTATCCCAACTTAGCCCATGATAAGCTCTCGCGATCAACGAAGGATATACCTTCTCCCAGGAAGACCCGATCAGTCTCGGAATCCCGGTTTACAAGACATTTCGACAATGGTAAAACAAGACCAGCAAAGCCGTCCGGATGTGCCGAAAAATCCCGATAGGAGCTGCACATATCTCGTTCTCGGGGCACACCGGATGAGCCAGATGTCGGGTTGGCATAGACCCTGGTTGCCCAGGGGGCGCCGGACATCGCTCAGGTTGGACCAACACTCGGAGGAGCACTGGCCCGAGGGAGAAATAAAGATGACCCTTGGGCTCCGAAAGCCCAAGGGAAAAAGGGCTAGGTGAGGCAAATGGAAAAACCAAGGTTGGGCCTTGCTGGAGGAGTTTTATTCAAAGCGAACTATCAAGGGGGTCCCATAAATCACCCGACCGTGTAAGGAACGCAAAATCCGGGAACATAACACCGGTATGACGGAAACTACGGCGGCAAGAGTGGAACAAAAGACCAGGCATAAGGCCGAGTCTTCCACCCTTTACCAAGTATATAGATGCATTAATAATATAAGAGATATAGTGATATCCCAACCATAATCCTGTCCACCATGGGGCAATCTTCAACTTCACCTGCAACTAACAACGCTATAAGAGGGGCTGAGCAAAGCGGTGCCATAGCCAAACAATGGTTTGCTAGGAAGGGTGAAAAAGGTTAGAGGCTGACATGGCAAATTGGGAGGCTTGAAGAGCAAAAGATAGGTAGCGCAACATAGCGATAGAACGAAGCAACTAGCATAGCAATGATAGTAGTGAGATCCAAGGTAGCGGTCATCTTGCCTGAAATCCCGCAAGGAAGAAGAATGAGTCCATGAAGAAGATGAAGCCACGAAGACGAACCAAGCGTAGACGAACGAATCCTCACGATCGCAACGAAACGGGAACTATCAAGAAGAAGCACACAATAAGGTAAAAATGCCACACATATACATGACATGATGCACAACCAAGCATGACACATGACAAAGCTACATGAATCTACTCATGGCAAGAGATGTTGCATACAAGACCAACACATCAAAGCAAGTTTAAATGAAGCCGGACACAACATATAACAAATCCGGTAGGTCCTGATATGCAAGTTTCAAAGTTGGTCCAGAACTGAATAAACCTTATGTTCCAGTTGTTAAACAGCAAGTTAAGATGCACCAAGATGATCTACACGAAATTCTAGTCAAGTTTCATATAAAGTTCATTTAATTCAGAGCTACGGCCTAGAAGATATGAGCAAAACAAGTTAAACATGGCATTGATGCAAAATGCATAAAAACATCAACCAAACACTCTCAAACTTGGATGCAACATGATAATATGAAACTTCATGCAAAATCAAGCAAGTTTCATATAGAGCACACTCAAAATGGAGCAACGGTTCAACACATACACTCTATACAAGTTTAAAGGACAAGCTGTCCAAAACAGCAACTAGGCATCTAGCAAGCATCAAAACAATAAGATACATCACCTAAGCATAAGAACAAAAGGCATGGGCATGAAGTACAGGTAAAGCATGACAAAACATGAAAACTGAGCTATCTCCAGAAACAACTAGAACATGCTCAAAAGGACATGACAAGATTGCCAATTATAACAGTTTACAGACTTGGCAGAAATAACATCAGGTTGCAATATTTACAGCTATCAAACAACATGCTACAGGAACTTAACATGGCAAAGAAAGGCATGTAATGATACTACTAAATTCATAGAACAAAAGTCCCTTACTGACCATGAGCCAAAAGGGCACAGAAAATATGATGGCGCCCATGTAAACATGGCAAATGATATGACTGATTCATACATGGCAGGAACAACAATAAGTAGGCATGTTGGTAAGCTTGAACCACTCACCATAGAGCAATACATGGCATAGCAAGGCAATCAACAGTAATAATACTCCCTCCGTCCAGAAATACTTGTCGTGGAAATGCATAAAAATGGATGTATCTAGAACTAAAATGCATCTAGATACATCCATTCCTCCGACAAGTATTTTCGGACGGATGGAGTACATGTTTGTGAAGCTAAGCATGTCAAGAACAAGTCCATAGCATGATTGGATCACTAACAACAATCATGGCAACATTGAACTTAATGTTAACAGGCTGACAGCAACATTATTTAGCAAGTTTGGAGCAAGATAATAACATGTTTCAGCAGGCTATAAATGCAACCAGGGGCATGAATGGATAGATCATGACTTGTATAACAAAACATCCTTAGTGAACATCTCCAGATTATGCATAGAATGACATGTAGCAGCAGGTTTACATAGCATCATAATATAACAGAATCAGTCTAGCAAAACAGCAACATCAAGTACCCCACTTCAGGAACTTGATGCACTCATTACAAGAATCACAAAAATACATGGATGGCACCACTGTAAAGATGGCATGGCATACTTCAAAACACATGTAGACATCAGGCTCATAAGATGCACACACAAAATGCAATGAAAAAGACAAAACAACAAGTTATAACAGTTTCAGCAGGTTAACATCACATAGCACTCTTGCAACGATTATTAGGGCATCAAGATGAACTCAAACAAGCATGGCACAATGGAATGAAATGTAGAGCACATCATGATGAAAATTTTGATATATCATGCACGCAAAACGGAGCTATATGCACGGAGATATGACAGGTCAAAATAGGCACCAGAATGCTGAAAATCTCAGGGACTGTGGATTTTACCCTCGCGAGAAGTCAACACAGGACGAGACGGAGTGGGACTGAGGGATCCGGGTCGCGGGACGGCGTTTGGTTCGGGGAACGGGTGGATCTCATCCACCCCGGCTCCGGCGACAGCGAGGCGGCTCCGGCGAGGAGCTCTGGCGAGGAGGAGGCCGGTGGGGGCGCGGGACAGCGCCGGGGAGGCTCCGGACTGCCGGATCCGGTCCGGCCCGACCGGATCCGCGGCGACGGCGGCGGCGGCACGGGGTCGGAGCCCGACAATGGCGGGGCGGCGAGGCAGCGGCCGACGGAGGCGCGCGGGCGCTGGGCGTCC
>NC_041393.1:158652758-158688066 GCF_002162155.2 Triticum dicoccoides | reverse complement strand
AGCCGGGCGGTGGCGAGGGCGCTCGCCGGCGGCAGGCATGGCGGCCGGCAGCGGGGTCGAAGGGAGGCGCATGCGCGGGCGAGCGGCCCGGCCGGCAGCACGCGGGCTCGCGCGGCCCCGCTTCGGGCCCCGCGGGCCGTGGCGGTGGAGGCGGAGGAGGCCATGTGGCAGCACGGGGTTGGCTGCGGGCGTTGTGGCGGACGCGTCCGGCCGTCGGCGGACATGTCCGGCGGCGCGGAGGGAGGAAGGAGCTAGGGTTAGGGGATTCATCCGTGAAAAATGGAGGGGGAAGACCTATTTATAGATAGAGGGAGCTATGAGACTCCAAATGGGGTGTGGTTTTCGCCCACAGGATCGTGATCGAACGACCTAGAGCATGGAGGGGGTTTGGATGGGTTATTGGGCCACTTTGGAGGGGTGTTGGGCTGCAACACAAAGAGGCTTTACGGTTACCCGGTTAACCTTGGAGTACCAAACAACCTCCAAATGGCACGAAACTTGACAGGCGGTCTACCGATGGTGTACCAAGGCCGCTTGGCAAACCTCGGGCCATTCCGAGAACGTTTAATACCCGCACACGAAAAGAGGCAAAAGGGGGCGCCGGGGGACATAGGAGTGTCGGATTGCAAAACAGACAACGGGGAAAGTGCTCGGATGCATGAGACGAACACGTATGCAAAATGAGATGCACATGATGACATGATAAAATGCAACACGCAAGCAAATGACATGGCAATGACGGCGAATAACTGGCAGACACCTGGCGCATCGAATCCGGGGCGTTACAAGGGTGGCCTTGAGGATACAAAGGTTCCTGAGTCATTATACCAGTTCTAGTAGCCACTCTAACAGCAAAGTCATTTTTATTATTTAATTCCTCAAGCAAATCATTTTGAGCTTTAATTACTTGCTTAGCTTGAGTAGAAACCATAGAAGCATATTTGCTAACGAGTTTGAGTTCATCTTTAACTCTAGCCAGATTGTCGCTTACGCGTCCTATCTCGAAGGCATTATTCTTTAACTCTCTACCAACATAAGCATTAAAACTTTCTTGTCCAGCCATAAAGTCATAAAATTCATCTAAGCATGGGCTATGAAATTTAGTAGAGGGGATTTAAACTTTATCATAGCTATAGAGAGAATTTACCTTTACTACCTGTGTCGGGTTATCAAGACAATGTGGTTCTTCAACAGGCGGTATATTAAGACCATGTATTTCTTCAATAGGAGGTAAATTCTTAACATCTTCAGCTTTAATACCTTTTTCTTTCATGATTTCTTTGCCTCTTGCATATCTTCAGACTAAGAAATAAAAGACCTCTCTTCTTCGGAGTGGGTTTAGGAATAGGCTCAGGAATTGGCTTAATTGGTTCAGGAATTGCCTCAGGAATTGGCTCAGGAAGAGTCCAATTATTTTCATTAGTCAACATATTATTCTATAATATTTCAGCTTCGTCGACTGTTCTTTCCCTGAAAACACAACCAGCACAACTATCCAAGTAGTCCTTGGAAGCATCGCTTAGTCCATTATAAAAGATATCAAGTATTTCATTTTTCTTGAGAGGATGATCAGGCAAAGCATTAAGTAACTGGAGAAGCCTCCCCCAAGCTTGTGGGAGACTCTCTTCTTTGATTTGCACAAAATTATATATTTCCCGCAAGACAGCTTGTTTCTTATGAGCAGGGAAATATTTAGCAGAAAAGTAATAAATCATATCCTGGGGACTACGTACACAACCAGGAGCAAGAGAATTATACCAAGTCTTAGCATCACCCTTTAATGAGAACGGAAATATCTTAAGGATATAATAATAGCGAGACTTCTCATCATGAGTAAACAGGGTGGCTATATCATTCAACTTGGTAAGATGTGCCACAACAGATTTAGATTCAAGGCCATAAAAAGGATCAGATTCAACTAAAGTAATAATTTCAGGATCAACAAAGAATTCATAATCCTTATCACTAACATAGATAGGTGAAGTAGCAAAAGCAGGGTCAGGTTTCATTCTAGCATTAAGAGACTGCCGCTTCCATTTAGCTAATAATTTCTTAAGATCGTATCTATCATTGCAAGCAAAGATCTCCCTAGCAGCTTCTTCATTCATAACATAACCCTTAGGAACAACAGGCAATGCATAATCATTGGGAGAACCTTCATCATCACTATCATCAATAATAGCATCTTCAATAATTTCATTCCCCCTAACTCTAGCAAGTTGTTCATCAAGAAATTCACCTAATGGCAAAGTAGTATCAAGCACAGAAGTAGTTTCATCATGCATAGCATGCGACATATCAGAATTCATAGCAGTAGCAGGTTTAGGTGTCGCAAGCTTACTAATAACGGAAGGAGAATCTAGTGCAGAGCTAGATGACAGTTCCTTACCTCCCCTTGTAGTTGAGAGCAAAATCGTAGTTCTATCGTCTTTCAAGTTCTTCATAGTGATCAACAGATATACATCCCAAGTGACTCAGAGAATAGAGCTATGCTCCCCGGCAATGGCGCCAGAAATTAGTCTTGATAACCCACAAGTGTAGGGGATCGCAACAGCTTTCGAGGGTATAGTATTCAACCCAAATTTATTGATTTGACACAAGGGGAGCCAAAGAATATTCTTGAGTATTAGCAGTTGAGTTGTCAATTCAACCACACCTGGATAACTTAGTATCTGCAGCAAAGTATTTAGTAGCAAAGTAGTATTATAATAAAGGTAATGATAGCAAAAGTAATGTTTTTGGGTTTTGTAGTGATTGTAACAATAGCAACGGAAAAGTAAATAAGCGAAGAACAATATATGAAAAGCTCGTAGGCAATGGATCAGTGATGGATTATGCCGGATGCAATTCCTCATGTAATAGTTATAACATAGGGTGACACAGAAATAGCTCCAGTTCATCAATGTAACGTAGGCATGTATTCCGTAAATAGTCATACGTTGTCGTGGAATTGTCACGGCAGATGTCCTCTTGCAAGGACTTAGTCGCGAGGCCAACGCATCTATGTGGAAGCTTGAGAGGGGTTGGGCGGAATCGAGAGACGCTAGGTGGATCATCACACAAGACGAGGATTTAGACAGCTTCGGGCCCCGGGAAACATCATCCGGAATAGCCCTACATGCTGTTTGAGGCTAGGTCTCATTATGCTCATCGAGAGTCGACGCATAAGCCGGGTCCCCCTTTGTGTCTAGCCCTCGATATTGTTTCTTGTTACTTGTCCCTCTTTGGGGTGCCCTGCCCATCCTTATATAAGTTAAAGGGGCGGGTTACATGTGGAGTCCAAATAGGATTTGGACTAGTCTATCTTCTACTACAAGCCGGGTACAAGTCCGGGTCTTGATTCCTTGTAAGGGAGATATTCCTCACGCCTTTCCTCTTAAGCCGGCCTACCATAACGTAAGATGACCTTCTGGGCCTTGAGCCTCTTGGGACCCCGGGTCTTGTCGCTCCTCAGATCCGCTTGCCAGGTCACCCATAAGCCGCTAGGATCGGGCGGGTCACTTAGTGTGTCGTCCAGTCAGGGCGGGTCATTAGTGAGTCGCCAAGTCTGGCTGGGTTATACTTCCGGCCGGGTTACACTGTGGGGTATATCCCCGACATTAGCCCCCAAGATTAGCTTGGATTTATCCATGGTAAACTTATGCTGCAAAAAAAACACAAGAATAAATTTGACAGGTTGTACTCCGGGTTAATAATTCTTGTAAACCGGCACCTGAACATCCTTAAATCCTTGTCATTTCCTTCTTCTAGAAAATCCGGGTCAATAGACCAGCTTCACAATCAATTTGCTTGTAGAAGAAATATTGTAAACAAATAATCCATTTGAGTCGGCTTCCAAGGCGCCGGCTTGAAAAATATAGATCTTGAAATACTCATCTAATTTTCAACCGGCTTAAATATGTAGATCTTGCCGAGTTATAATTTCCAAAATCATTGGGTTATAAAAGACTGATGATGTCGAGCCATAATTGTTGTTGACACCGGGTCATGTAATTGATCTTCCTAATTTACTCAAAGCTGAGAATTTGAAGATATTCCTTCTTTATATGCATAATACCTGTAGCCCCCAAGTCTTAAGAGGAGAACATAGTGATAACTTCAGACTTGCTTCAATATAAGTGTTGCAACCTTGAAGAAATCCGGGTTATTCATCTCAATCATTAGTCATAAACTAAATATTCCACATATGTAGCCCCCAAGTGGCGGGTTGTCATGCTTGTAGAAACCTGGGACTTGTAATTGCCTTATGCTCATAAAAACTTCAACCAGTGTAGCCCCCAAGGGTCGGGTCATTATGCAATAATGAGCAGGGACTTTGTAAATAATTCATTAATAATAACATCATATGATGTAATCTCCACCATGGGGCTTGAACCCACATCCATAAGGTTAAGAGTTTTGTACTTTACCAACTGAGTAGTGGATCTCTTAATGTACTGGACTGAGGCTTATGTACCTTGAATTTTTGATAGGAGCAATTGGTAGCCCCCAAGGGCCGGCTCATTTAAAATGTGATGATTCGAGTCTTCAATAAGTTGAGCAAAAATTGACTTTGCATTAGCCCCCAAGTGCCATGGTGCATGCTGGCAGTGACATGGGACTTGTATATTCGATGTAATCTCAATTTGAATAATGTGGCCCTCAAGTGCCGGGTCATAAGCCTGTAGCGACTCGGGACTATTCCTTTCATTGTAGAATAAATCATATCCATTGATAAAATAATAGCCATTGCGCTGAAGCGATTTTGAAAACCTCAATCATAACACTGGTTATTGATAATCACAATAGAAATCCAGCCATGTTGGCTATTTAAGATTTGAACAATATAATCCGGTATGAAAACCTCAATCATTCAATATCATCATGAAAATCCAGCCAGTTTTGGCTATTAAAGATTTGAATACCTCATCGGTTGACAAGTAAATCCGGAGTTTAAATACTTGGCGGCTTTTGGCCGATGCACATTCATTGTAACCCAGTGGCGTATAGCTTTTGAGAAAATCAAGAATTAATAACCCTTTTGAGACATCAATTTCAATCTTTGATGATGGGCTTGAACTTGATCATTTATGTAAGCCATAGTTCTGTAGATCCTGCATAGAGTTTAAACAACATATGCCCTGGCGACTTAATGTCAAAAGCCAGGGCGGGTAACCACCCAAATATAGTCTTATCCTGCACACAAGTAGATCACAAGATCCCTATGATCCTTTGAATGATACCGCCGGTTTATGTGACCCGGACAGTGAAGTTGATAACTCATCTCTGTAAGAGCCGACACATATGATATTTGTGACAACTCAAATACTTGCGATTGTATAAAAATAGATAAAAATTTTGGGGCTTCTGATTCGAATACGATCAGTAAACGTTCCAAAGGGGTTAAGCTAAGATTGGAATACGATCATATAGCCCCCAGTGGCGTTGGCGATGCCGATCAAAGTGGGTATCGACAGCTATGTTCTCTTTGGTTCGAATACGACCCATGTTTGAACAGGAAGCCCCCAAGTGACCTTAAGAGTTGTTTAGCGACGCTGATTCGAATACGATCCACGTCGATTCCCAAAGGGGTTGAGCTATGATTCGGATACGATCAAGAAGCCCCCAAGTAGGTTCAGCAGTTTGCTAATCAAAAGGGTATCGACAGCTATGTTCTCTTTGGTTCGAATACGACCTATGTTTGAACAGGAAGCCCCCAAGTGACTATATAAGTTTTGGCATTGCACCGATCAAGAGGGTACTGATAGCTATGCCCGATGAGCAGGAAGCCCCCAAGTGACCATAATAAGATAAGCCGCAAGGCATGATACGTATGTTTGAACCGCGCATCATGGCAGCAAGTTCTTTTTGGCACCCTTTAATCTCTCTGAGAACTCGAACTTGCGAGAGATTAATTCTTTTTTAACCGGAAGTTTAAACCGGATTTGAAAGCTTCAAAACTTTGAGAGAGATAAATTTACCTTGAGCCGGATTTGAACCGGATTTGAGAGCTTCAAAACCTTGCGGTAAATAAATTTCCCTTGAACGGGCTTTTAAACCAGATATTAAGAGTGTCAGTGCTTTGTGGGAGAGAGATGTCTCTTGAACCGGATTTTAAACTGGAGTCCTTCTTTTTAAGCCGGAAATTTTCTGACGGCCTTTAAATTTTTCACCAATATAGCGGTAGCCTCTGGAACCGGGTTACCTTCCCTCCAATGACCCGGAGTTCTTGAATCCATTGAAACCGGCTAATTTTGCCAAGCCATACCATTGTAGCCCCCGAGTCTCAAGAGGACTCGAAGAGTTGGCTTGAGATTCTCCATATTTTGCCAAGCAGAAGGTGTATATTATTGGCGCTGATAACGCGCTGTGAATCCACAGAAGGTTGAGGTGACTGTGGCGGGTTATAAATGATCCCGTATGAACAGTGTCAGCAACTCGGCCAATGGTTCCTTCCAACTGGCTATTTGAAGTTAACCAAATCGTAGTGGCAACGACTTGTGCGTCTGCCCATTGAGCCATCCGGTGCAGATGGCGGCTGATAACACATGATAATTTGCCTCCAATTTGTTGGAAGAAAACCGGGCTTCCCAAGTAGTTTCTTGCTCATACTCAATAAACAGATCATGCAGACAGGTGCGGCCCGATGTGTTGATGTAGACACGGCCGTGAGAGACGGACGGTAAAGACGACCGCAACATCTGAGGTGGCATAGACAGATGAACCGGCCATGGCGTTATAAGCCAGTGCGGACGGGCAAGTTGTCCTCCTTGTTGTAAGCCGACGTGGTCGCGAGAGACGGACACGGCGTTCTAAGCCGGTGCGGGAGTCCGTTGAGTAATAACGACCACCTGTGCCAAAAGATGTTGGTGTGCCTTCATCTCCGCGGTATAATATCACTTATTGTGGTAAATAATTGCCCTGCATAAACAATATTGCAGACCAAGGCAAAGATAAACTTGTTCTTTGACAAAAACAACATGTGATAATAAAACAAACTTGGATGGGTATCACCTGATTTGTTTAGACGAAGGATGATCCGTTTATTGCGACAGAGGTGGCTCGGGCAGACCGGAGACTCAATATAGCCCCGATGGCTCAACGCGGCAGAGGCGGCTCAACGCGGTGGGGGCTGCTCGCATATGTCCATTGGCTCTAATTTATTGATATATATGTCGGAGTTAAGGGCAACATTTAGAAGATGGAGCGGACGCGTGAGTCGGCCGCGGTATTGTAAGCTGTGCGGACAGACAAATCGACCGTAGGCGCGGACGGTTAAGTCGGCGCGGGCACGGTCGAATAAACCGACTGTAGGCACGGTCCCGGTGAGTTGATGTAGACCGGACCGGTGAGGCGGCGATTTGTGCACATCCGTTAAGCAATTTTAACATAGTGCGGATGTAGATGCGGCCTCCAATGACAGTGCGCGAGGGCCGGATCAGACTTTAGCCATGAGGTAATTGACCTGTGTATACAATAGCACACCTCGAAAAAATCTTTTGATGATACTTAATTATACCAAATAAGAGTTTAGAAAAATAGCACCTGCTTGTTACGGCCACGGTGGTTTAGAACCAGCGGGGCGCCCGACTGTTTGAATCCGGCGACTCGGCGGATGTGGCCGCTTGTAGCAGCGGTTCACAGGCTGGTTACGGTGGTGGAGCAGCGGCAAGGCCGGCGGCCTGGAGGAGGCCTAGCGGAGGCAGCTCGGTGCACCAGCGCGGTCCACAGGCGGAAGCAGGCAGCTCAGAGGCGCAGCAGCGTAGGCGGAGCCCAGCAGTGGAGGCGAAACAGCGAGGACGTAAAATCTGCATCGATCCCCATGTCTCCGTGTTCATCCAGGTCGTTGTTTGTTTGACTATCCCCGATCCGTGTCTGCCTGGTCATGGCCCCCTGCCGACTGATTTGCTGGCTTCACGTGTATGTACGTGGTAATGCTACTTAAAACTCCAGAGCAATTAGACCTCAATCCTTGTGCAAGCATTAGTGGCCCTCTGGGATTCACGTGGAGTAGTCTTCAAATAACATTTATGGAGTGCTAGTGAATCGTTCCAACAAACAATCAGACTGCGTTAGTGGCGTTGCAGCTTGTTGTAGTACTTCAACTCCGATTAGATGTCTAACACAAGTAGCCCCAGCCACGCCTGCCTCGGGACTTGTTTGGTGTATACAGCGGTTTGTACGATCTGTGCGTACGGCGGCTGCAGCACATTTTTTGTCGGTCTCGGCGACCCACGACTGCAACTTAAATTCCCTGATGAACTGGGGTTTGACCCGGTGGCGACTCAACAAATTTAACAGAGGCTCTTGCTCCAAGGGTCACCGCAATGGCAGGTTACAATAGCCATATTTTCAATGCAGCAGATACCGATTCGTCTTTTGACTCAACGGATCACCGAATCATGATCAACTGTGGCACTTCACGCAACCCTAATTTTCATCAAACGCAGATCTCGCGGATTGCAAACGTAGACCCTTCCAAACCGATTCTTCTTCATCTGGAAATTCACGAACTTCTCGACCCTTGGGAGAGATCCCTCCAAGAACTCAACACCACTGTGCGCAGGCCCCACGGTGGGCGCCAACTGTCGTGGAATTGTCACGGCAGATGTCCTCTTGCAAGGACTTAGTCGCGAGGCCAACGCATCTATGTGGTAGCTTGAGAGGGGTTGGGCGGAATCGAGAGACGCTAGGCGGATCATCACACAAGACGAGGATTTAGACAGCTTCGGGCCCCGGGAAACATCATCCGGAATAGCCCTACATGCTGTTTGAGGCTAGGTCTCATTATGCTCATCGAGAGTCGACGCATAAGCCGGCTCCCCCTTTGTGTCTAGCCCTCGATATTGTTTCTTGTTACTTGTCCCTCTTTGGGGTGCCCTGCCCCTCCTTATATAAGTTAAAGGGGCGGGTTACATGTGGAGTCCAAATAGGATTAGGACTAGTCTATCTTCTACTACAAGCCGGGTACAAGTCTGGGTCTTGATTCCTTGTAAGGGAGATATTCCTCACGCCTCTCCTCTTAAGCCAGCCTACCATAACGTAAGCCGGCCTTCTGGGCCTTGAGCCTCCTGGGCCCCCGGGTCTTGTCGCACCTCAGGTCCGCTTGCCAGGTCACCCATAAGCCGCCAGGATCGGGTGGGTCACTTAGTGTGTCGTCCATTCAGGGCGGGTCATTAGTGAGTCGCCAAGTCTGGTTGGGTTATACTTCCGTCCGGGTTACACCACGGGGTATATCCCCGACATACGTGCTTATGGAAAAGAACTCGCATGACATCTTTTGTCCTACCCTCCCGTGGCAGCGGGGTCCTAGCGGAAACTAAGGGATATTAAGGCCTCCATTTAAAAGAGAACCGGAACAAAGCATTAGCACATAGTGCATACATGAACTCCTCAAACTATGGTCATCACCGAGAAGTATCCCGATTATTGTCACTTCGGGGTTGTCGGATCATAACACATAATAGGTGACTATAGAGTTGCAAGATAGGATCAAGAACACACATATATTCATGAAAACATAATAGGTTCATATCTGAAATCATGGCACTCGGGCCCTAGTGACAAGCATTAAGCATAGCAAAGTCATAGCAACATCAATCTCATAACATAGTGGATACTAGGGATCAAACACTAACAAAACTAACTTGATTACATGGTAAATCTCATCCAACCCATCACCGTCCAGCAAGCCTATGATGGAATTACTCACGCACGGCGGTGAGCATCATGAAATTGGTGATGGAGGATGGTTGATGATGACGACAGCGACAAATCCACCTCTCCGGAGCCCCGAACGGACTCCAGATCAGCCCTCCCGAGAGAGATTAGGGCTTGGCGGTGGCTCCGTGTCGTAAAACGCGATGAAACTTTCTCTTTGGTTTTTTTCTCCCCGAACGTGAATATATGGAGTTGGAGTTGAGGTCGGTGGAGGTCCAGGGGGCCCACGAGATAGGGGGGGCGCGCCCTACAGGGGGGCGCACCCCCCTTTCTCGTGGACAGGCCCTGGGCCCCCTGGTGTATTTCTTTCGCCAGAAATTCTTATTAATTCCAAAAAGTGCCTCCGTGGATTTTCAGGACATTTCGAGAATTTTTCTTTTCTACAAATAAAACAACATCATGGCAGTTCTGCTGAAAACAACGTCAGTCCGGGTTAGTTTCATTCGAATCATGCAAGTTAGAGTCCAAAACAAGGGCAAAAGTGTTTGGAAGAATAGATACGTTGGAGACGTATCACCTAGTTGCCGTCGTCCTTTGTCTCGTGGTGGAGGAACGATGGGACGATAGTGAGGCCCAAACCGTTTTCTTTTGCGGGCTTGAGCCAATTCGGCTGAAATCGGAGGTGTGGCCCTCCGAATTGCCGCGAGGAGTGGGCGTGTGTGAGCGAAAACGGCTGCGTATTCGTTACCAATTCGGTCTGCTGTTTCAGAGTACATCCAAACAGCTGAATTGGGGCAGCCCAATACCAAATCCATTACAGAGAGCCCAATACGGACATCCAAATGCAGTGTTAGTGTATTAATTGATTGATTTTCTATGAGTATAATGTGCAAAAATCAAATTCGAGCTACATGCACACGTGACAGTGCACCTAAATGGATTGCAAAAACACATGTGTCTCACTGGGTGCATGTTTACTCCCCGTGCAACAAATTTCGAACAATGAGAATCTTGATTTTTGAATTCTAGTACATCCAAAACTTATTTGAAGTTCATGAAACTCATCGTGTTGTCATATGGACACCAATACAGTTGCAGTGTACTTCTTTTGGTCAAATTTGAGACCAGTTTTGATGTAATCTTTATCTAATTACAAAAGGGAGATTATTAATAATTGGGAACCAATATCCCAAACGGACTATTTATTTGAACCATGAGCGTTAGACCAACAATGGATACGTGCCATGCTTCGATTAAGCGAAAAACAAAGCGGCATCATTAATCATCCAAATAGAAAAACAATATACATGCCGCCACGCGACCCGTGTACCGTACGAGCAGGCATGAGTTGACGGGACGCATGCGAGCACTCCGCCGCGCAGGCAGACCGGGAGGCGTGCGTGCAGGTGTGTGAATTGATGGAGGCGTGATCGTTGCGCAGTGTCATCGGGAGGCGTGTGAGTACCTGTGTGAAATGATGGTAGGCATGCCAGGAGTCTGGTGCACAAGCTCACCGGGAGGCGAGCCAGCGGTTTGACTGCCGCCCGCCTCTCTCCTACTACTCCATATTAAGAGCTCTCCCATATCTATGGTGCGCCCAAGCGGCCGCACCCCCCTTCCTCGCCACATGCACAATCCCCGCTCTCCGCTTGCTTCCTCGATGCCGCTCTCAGTCACCAAAGCCGTGAGTGTATGAGGATGCCGCCGAAGCGCCCCATCGGAGGGAGTGGCGACGCCAGGGCTGCTAAAGCACCGGAGCACGGCGTGGAGATGGAGACAGAGGTTGCCATCACCGTCGGCTAGTTATCGCTACAACCTGACGATGTTGACGGCGTCGAGCTTCCACAGCCGGAGGCAGAGTTCCACACCGACTCTGGTGACGACTCGGGCGACGACTCCAACGACCACTCTGGCGACGACTCCGACGACGACAGACAACTGATTAGTCATCTATACACATTTATGTGTCCAATATATCCCAGGGTTTCTCTGGTTACTCTTGCCTCCCCCTTTTTGGAATAGAAATCCTATGGTTATGTTCTCTCAATCCATGAAATCTGAGTAAGTTTCGTTAGATCCATGTAGTGTATTGATTGTTTGAATGGTACAAGTGATAAGTGATTAATTGTTTCATCTTTGGAATGACTTCTACTAGTAATCTGACTAGGGTTAGTGTTCGTGCTAATAATTCCTAGCCAGGACTTGACAATTGATTTTAAATGACCTACATATATTTGTGATATTATTGAAGATTGGTCTGTACATAGACGAATGTGCTTAAAAATCAAACCATAATCTCTGGATATGTATAAATAAATAGCCATAAATTCCTAGTTCTACTTCACGGCATGTAATCATTGATTTGATGCCAATTTTTGGCAACTACCAAATGTTCGCTAGAGATTAGTTTGTAACCATTAATTTTTTGCAACTACCACATCTTTTACTATTTGTATAGGTGCTGTCTGACGATGTGGACACCCAGGATGAAGATGTCCACAGGAGGTACAAGAGGCAAATCTTGAGGGAGCTTTATGCAGGAATGCATAACAGGCGTATTAGGACCTGGGACGGGGCTATCGATGCCCATTTTGCAACCACAAGCTTCATGACGCGTATCAAAGTGTTCTGGTGCATGCAAGAGGACGGGTCATTGGCTCCTTCAAGCAGAAGTATTCTCGCAGGGTGGCGCACGACACGTACGCCGAGTACCTGGAGAAGCTTCAGGATCGTGCCGGCATGAGAGATGAGATGTGGGATCGAACTATGTACACTTAAGCATGCTTAATGATGGTTGAACTATGCTTGTGTACGTGTACGCTTATTATCTATGTCTAGGTATGTTTAATCTATGTTTACTTATGTCTAACTGTGGTATATGGATGCAATCAGTTCGGTTGATGGAATCTACCTCCATCCTCATTTATTGGTCCCCTTTGTAATTTGTGTTAAATGTTGACCAAAGATTTACCTGACAAAATGTTAGTGCAGGTCAGCAGAAGTTATATCGTTGGATGCTATTTTAACATAGTGTTCAATGATATAATTTTTGGTGACATGCATAAACATTTCTTAGTCAAATATTTAATCAAAATTTGGTACAAATTACAGAGGGGACCAATAAACCAGGACGGAGGTAGTACGTCAGTCACACACAGTTCCCAAAATTGGAACTGTGTGCAATGCCTTTCATTTTGCCTGTTGCTTCAATCACACACGGTTCCCAAAATTGGAACCGTGTGCAATGACTTTCGTTTTGTTTATTGCGTCAACCACACACGGTTGGCTCTAGCGAATCATTGCCTCCAAAATTCTTTGTGGGATAGAAAACCCTCACCACCCAATTCAAAAAAGAAAAATGAAAACCCTCGCCATCCCCATGTTACAAAAACCCTCACCTCCGCCCGCCACCCCATGCCTCCGGTCCCCATTCACACATGCACAAGCTCCTCCGCGTCTATGCATGGCACCGCCTATCATGGCGGTAACCACTTAGCTCGACCCCTGCCGCTGCCGCCAGGCTGCCGGCAAACCCCACCACATTTCGCCACTTCCGCTTGCCGCCGCCTATTACCATCAACTTTCTTTACGCTATTCGCGGTTGACCCAGCTTCGCTCAGTTGGGGAATCTGCCGTACTGAGGGTTTTTCTCATGGATGACAAGGTAACTAATTTAATGAGATATTATCTCATCTCTCATCCCACTTCATCTGCCTCCTTTAATCACCCGGCGGAAATCGTCGTGAATTCATTTTTATTCGAGCTGATTTGAGGGTTTTCTTTCATTCATAGAGTGTACAGTGTGCCGACACATCAGGACCTTGCGAGCTCCACCAGAGATTCCATCTCACCGTACCAGATGACTTGAGGATGTGCGCGGTATGTTCAATCTCACCCTAAATCGGTTGACATGGCCTACTTTCCTGAAGATATTCTAAATATTGCTACATTTGGATAAAAGGTGCCACATGCACCATATACATCAAAGATTTTTTCCCCCTTCTTTATATATTATGCAAATTAATGATGTATTGTTCTTTTGATTACTCTCATATTTCCATGACATCATGTTTACCCTATCTATTTAATTATAGATTTTTGTCCTTCGATTTCAAGTACTGTGCGGTTCTTTCAATTTGGGCCCATATTTGCATGTTACCATATTTTCTTTAACAATCCTACCATTTTCTGTGGCGCATCCCTTGCTATGCAACAGATTATGTAGTGCATAATTTTTCCCTTTACATAGATCAAGGCTGCAGAGATGTCATACTACACACAAACCATGGATTTACAATCGTTGCTACTGTAAGACTTGATGAACATGGTGACTCCTATTTTTACGCTGGCTTTTGGAAAGAAATTTCTAAGTTTTATGTACTGAAAGCTGGCACTAAAATTGGACCGCACGTAAAAGGGCCTGGTCATGAGATATATGCTAACTTCCCTGACAAAATCATCCGTCCCCGATGATATGTTGACAGTCATCATCTCCCTCCTCCCAATCAAATGTGGGGTGCGGACAACCGTCCTTTCACGATGGTGGTGCATCGTATGGATCTTCACCCCTATCGACCTCATCAACACCCACGAGCTCTGCCATGGCTATTGCAAAAGGTTGGATGCGTTCTCCAAGATCCTCGGCAGTCACCCTGGCCCAATCAGAGGCCTTAGAATGGGCAACTTCCGTTCCAATGGCAGGGACCGAGCCAAGCTTGATGACTGGTTCGGATCCCCCGCCCTAGATCAGCTCTAGGAGCTCACTTTGATGATGGGCATATGCGCTTGCTGCCAACGTCCGCGCTCTGCCTCGCGCCCACGCTGCGCGTCGCTAAGTTCAGGAACTGCCATCCCCCCGTTAATGACGTGTTGATACGTCTCCAATGTATCTATAATGTTTGATTGTTTCATGCTATTATATTATCCATATTGGATGTTTTATATGCATTTATATGCTATTTTATCTGAATTTTGGGACTAAAACCTATTAATCTAGAGCCCAGTGCAAGTTTCTGTTTTCCCCTTGTTTTTGAGTTTTACAGAAAAGGAATACCAAACGGAGTCCAATTGACATGCCAATTTTTGGAGATTTTTTATGGACCAGAAGAAGCTCCGGAAGCAAAAGAGTTGGGCCAGAAGAGTCCCGGGCCATTCATGAGGGTGGAGGACGCGCCCTACCCCCCTGGACGCGGCCCCTACCTCATGGATGACTTGGAGACCCCCCCTGACGTGAGACCGACGCCAAAAATTCCTATAAATACAGAAACCCCTGAAAAGAAACCTAGATCGGGAGTTCCGCTACCGCAAGCCTCTGTAGCCACCAAAAACCAATCGGGACCCTATTCCGGCACCCTGCCGGAGGGGGATCCATCACCGGTGGCCATCTTGAAACCTAGATCGGGGCTGAGGGTATGTACCAGTAGCTATGTGTTTGATCTCTCTCTCTCTCTCGTGTTCTTGATATTGCACGATCTTGATGTATCGCGAGCTTTGCTATTATAGTTGGATCTTATGATGTTTCTCCCCGTCTACTCTCTTGTAATGGATTGAGTTTTACCTTTGAAGTTATCTTATCGGATTGAGTCTTTAAGGATTTGAGAACACTTGATGTATTCTTGCGTGGGATACCCGTGGTGACAATGGGGTATTCTATTGATTCACTTGATGTATGTTTTGGTGATCAACTTGCGGGTTCCGTGACCTTGGGAATGCATAGGGGTAGGCACACGTTTTCGTCTTGACTCTCCGGTAGAAACTTTGGGGCACTCTTTGAAGTTCTTTGTGTTGGTTTGAATAGATGAATCTGAGATTTTGTGATGCATATTGTATAATCATACCCGCGGATACTTGAGGTGACATTGGAGTATGTAGGTGACATTAGGGTTTTGATTGATGTGTGTATTAAGGTGTTATTTTACTAAGAACTCTAGGGTTGTTTGTGACACTTATAGGAATAGCCCAATGGATTCATCACAAATAATAACTTTTAGGTGGTTTCGTACCCTACAATTATCTCTTCGTTTGTTCTCTTCTATTAGTGACTTTGGAGTAACTCTTTGTTGCACGTTGAGGGATGGTTATATGATCTAATTATGTTATCATTGTTGAGAGAACTTGCACTAGTGAAAGTATGAACCCTAGGCCTTGTTTCGAAGCATTTTAATACCGTTTTTGCTCACTTTTACCACTTGTTACCGTGCTGTTTTTATAATTTCAGATTACAAAAACCTATATATACCATCTTTATTGCACTTGTATCACCATCTCTTCGCCGAACTAGTGCACCTATACAATTTACCATTGTATTGGGTGTGTTGGGGACACAAGAGACTCTTTGTTATTTGGTTGCATGGTTGTTCGAGAGAGACCATCTTCATCCTACGCCTCCCACGGATTCATAAACCTTAGGTCATCCACTTGAGGGAAATTTGCTACCGTTCTACAAGCCTCTGCACTTGGAGGCCCAACAACGTCTACAAGAAGAAGGTTGTGTAGTAGACATCACGCGCCCGCTCTTATTCTACCATGACTGAAGCACCACGAGCTCGTCGCCGTCTGCCTCTCAAACGGTGACATGGAGCGCCTGCTCCGTGGATGTACTGCACTTGAGTACCTTTGTCTTCAGGCGATCAATGGGTTGAGTACATTCCACCTCACCTCCTGACTCTCCGGACTATTTTCTCTGTGTTGCAGGTTCGGCAGGAAGACATCACAAGATGTGTACCACGGTATGGTCATTGAGGACACACCTGCACTTGAGAGATTACTTGTACTTGATCAAGTAGGTCCAACAAGAATCAATGTCATTTCTGTGCCGAAATTGACAGTGCTGGTCTACTCGTCTGACAAATAATCCGAACTTGTTATTGGATCCACACCCGTTCAAGTACAACAGCCGCCTTCTACCTCTCCTTCTACAAATTAACATTATTTCTAATTTTGAGATGTTTGTTCGTCTGTCATTCAGAAAATGATTCCGACAAGCCTGACCGCGAAACTGTGCACAGTGAAGGTCTTGGCACTAGAATCTATCGGCCCCAACCGAGCAAGTTGTCACTTTCCTGAGATGCTTTTCGTGCCTGGAGAAGCTATATATTGAGGTGATGTTCCTTTCATGTTAAATGTTAACCATAAGGGAGTTCAATTTCTGACACTGATGACCCACAAGTATAGGGGATCTATCATAGTCCTTTCGATAAGTAAGAGTGTCGAAACCAACGAGGAGCAGAAGGAAATGACAAGCGGTTTTCAGTAAGGTATTATGTGCAAGCACTGAAATTATCGGTAACAGATAGTTTTGTGATAAGATAGTTCGTAACGGGTAACAAGTAACAAAAGTAACAAGGTGCAGCAAGGTGGCCCAATCCTTTTTGTAGCAAAGGACAAGCCCGGACAAACTCTTATATAAAGCAAAGCGCTCCTGAGGACACATGGGAATTATCGTCAAGCTAGTTTTCATCATGCTCATATGATTCGCGTTTGTTACTTTGATAATTTGATATGTGGGTGGACCGGTGCTTGGGTATTTCCCTTCCTTGGACAATCATCCCACTTATTATTAACCCCTCTCGCAAGCATTCGCAGCTACGGAAGAAGAATTAAGGTAAACCTAACCATAGCATGAAACATATGGATCCAAATCAGCCCCTTACGAAGCAACACATAAACTAGGGTTTAAGCTTCTGTCACTCTAGCAAGCCACCATCTACTTATTACTTCCCAATGCCTTCCCCTAGGCCCAAACAATGGTGAAGTGTCATGTAGTCGACGTTGACATAACACCACTAGAGGAAAGACAACATACATCTCATCAAAATATCAAACGAAAACAAAATTCACATGAATACTTATAACAAGACTTCTCCCATGTCCTCAGGAACAAACGTAGCTACTCACAAATCATATTCATGTTCATAATCAGAGGGGTATTAATATGCATAAAGGATCCAGACATATGATCTTTGATACGTCTCCAACATATCTATAATTTTTGATTGTTCCATGCTATTATATTACCCGTTTTGGATGTTTATGGGCTTTACTTTACACTTTTATATCATTTTGGGACTAACCTACTAACCGGAGGCCCAGCCCGAATTGTTTTTTTTTTTGCCTATTTTAGTGTTTAGAAGAAAAGGAATATCAAACGGAGTCCAAACGGAATGAAACCTTCGGGAGCGATCTTTTTGGAACAAATGTGATCCAGGGAACTTGGAGTGGACGTCAAGCAACAGAGGAGGCGGCCACGAGGGTGCCTGGCGTGCCCCTACAGGTGGGCGCGCCCCCCACCCTCGTGGGCCCCTCGAGCATCCAACGACCTACTTCTTCCTCCTATATATACCCACGTACCCTGAAACCATCGAGGAGCACCACGAAAAACTATTTCCACCGCCGTAACCTTTTGTATCCGCAAGATCCCATCTTGGAGCCTTCGCCGGCGCTCCGCCGGAGGGGGAATCGACCATGGAGGGCCTCTACATCATCTCCAAGGCCCTTCCGATGAGTTGTGAGTAGTTTACCACAGATGTCCGGGTCCGTAATTATTAGATAGATGGCTTCTTCTCTCTCCTTGAATCTCAATACAAAGTTCTCCTCGATCTTCTTGGAGATCTATTTGATGTAACTCTTTTTGCGATGTGTTTGTCGAGATCCGATGAATTGTGGGTTTATGATCAAGTTTATCTATGAGAAATATTTGAATCCCCTCTGAATTCTTTTATGTGTGACTAAGTTATCTTTGCAAGTCTCTTCAAATTATCAGTTTGGTTTGGCCTACTAGATTGATCTTTCTTGCAATGGGAGAAGTGCTTAGCTTTGGGTTCAATCTTGCGGTGTCCTTTCCCAGTGACAGCAGGGGTAGCAAGGCACGTATTGTATTGTTGCCATCGAGGATAAAAAGATGGGGTTTATATCACATTGCATGAGTTTATCCCTCTACATCACGTCATCTTTCTTCATGCGTTACTCTGTTCTTTATGAACTTAATACTCTAGATGGATGCTGGATCGCGGTCGATGTGTGGAGTAATAGTAGTAGATGCAGGCAGGAGTCGGTCTATTTGTCACGGACGTGATGCCTATATACATGATCATGCCTAGATAATCTCATAATTATTCTCTTTTCTATCAATTGCTCGACAGTAATATGTTCACCCACCGTAATACTTATGCTATCTTGAGAGAAGCCACTAGTGAAACCTATGCCCCCCGGGTCTATCTTTTATCATATAAGCTTTCAATCTACTTCTATTTGCATCTTTTACTTTTACAATCTATATCATAAAAATACCAAAAATATTTATCTTATTATATTATCTCTATCAAATCTCACTTTCGCAAGTGGCCGTGAAGGGATTGACAACCCCTTTATTGCATTGGTTGCGAGTTCTTGTTTTTTTGTGTAGGTGCGTGGGACTTTTGAGGAGCCTCCTATTGGATTGATACCTTGGTTCTAAAAAACTGAGGGAAATACTTACGCTACTTTGCTGCATCACCCTTTCCTCTTCAAGGAAAACCAACGCAAGCTCAAGACGTAGCAATCTTCCACCGAATAAACCAACTAGCATCAACTACAAGGAGTAATCAACACTACTAGCAACCCATAGGTACCAATCTGAGGTTTTGAGACAAAGATCGGATACAAGAGATGAACTAGGGTTTGAGAGGAGATGGTGCTGGTGAAGATGTTGATGGAGATTGACCCCCTCTCGGTGAGAGGATCGATGGTGATGACGATGGCAATGATTTCCCCCTCCCCGAGGGATGTTTCCCTGGCAGAACAGCTCCGCCGGAGCCCTAGATTGGTTCCGCCAAGGTTCCGCCTCGAGACGGCGGTGCTTCGTCCCGAAAGCTTCCTTATGATTTTTTCCAGGGCAAAAGACACCATATAGCAGAAGATGGTCATCGGGGACCTGCCAGGTGGCCCACGAGGCAGGGGCGCGCCCGCGGGGTAGGGCGCACCCTCCACCCTCGTGGACAGCGGGTGGCCCACCTCTGGTGCTTCCTTCACCCAATATTTTTAATATATTCCAAAACTGACTTTCATGGAGTTTCAGGAATTTTGGAGTTGTGCAGAATAGGTCTCTAATATTTGCTCCTTTTCCAGCCCAGAATCCCAGCTGACGGCATTCTCCCTCCTCATGTAAACCTTGTAAAATGAGAGAGAAAAGGCATAAGTATTGTGACATAATGTGTAGTAATAGCCCATAATGCAATAAATATCGACATAAAATCATGATGCAAAATGGACATATCAACTCCCCCAAGCTTAGACCTCGCTTGTCCTCAAGCAGAAGCCGATATCGAAAAATATGTCCACATGTTTAGAGATAGAGGTGTCGATAAAATAAAATACGAACATGAGGGCATCATGATCATTCTTAGAACAACAACATATATATTGGCATATGATTTCTTATGCTTAAGTAACAACCTATTCACAATGTAAAGTATGAATCAGAAACTTCATTGAAAACTAGCAAACTATAATCTTATTCATTGAAGCAATTGCAATTTATCATAACATGGGAAAGAGTCAATATAAGAGCTTTTCAGCAAGTCCACATACTCAACTATCATTTAATATTTCACAATTGCTAACACTCACACAATACTTATGGGTATGAAGTTTTAATCGGACACAGAGAAAGATAGGGGCTTATAGTTTCGCCTCCCAACCTTTTACCTCAAGGGTAATGTCAACAATAATACTTTATGAAAACCTACATCCAATTGGGTATATATATCAGGATCTTTCGAACACATAGTGCTTGCCAAAGGATAAAGTGTGAAAAGGAAAGGTGAAGATCACCCTGACTCTTGTATAAGGGTGGAAGGTAAAAATAAAAGATAGGCCCTTCGCAGAGGGAAGCGGAGGTTGTCATGCACTTTTATGGTTGGATGCACAAAATCTTAATGCAAAAGAACGTCACTTTATATTGCCACTTGTGATAAGGACCTTCATTATGCAGTCCGTCACTTCTATTTCTTCCATATCACAAGCTCGTATAAAGCTTATTTTCTTCACACTAATAAGTCATACATATTTAGAGAGCATTTTTTATTGCTTGCACCGATGACAACTTACTTGAAGGATCTTACTCAATCCATAGGTAGGTATGGTGGACTCTCATGGCAAAACTGGGTTTAGGGATGTTTGGAAGCACAAGTAGTATCTCTACTTGGTGCAAAGGATTTGGCTAGCATGAGGGAGATAGGAAAGCTCAACATGTTGGATGATCCATGACAATATAATTTATTTTCGGATATAAGAAAACATAACCCATTATGTTGTCTTCCTTGTCCAACATCAACTTTTTAGCATGTCATATTTTAATGAGTGCTCACAATCATGAAAGATGTCCAAGATAGTATATTTATAAGTGAAAACCTCTCTTTCTTTATTACTTCCAATTAATTGAAACGATGACAAAAACTATGTTTGTCAACTCTCAACAACTTTTATTCATCATACTCTTTATATGTGTAGTCATTACTCTCCATAAGATCAATATGATCTTTTTATTTCTTCTTTTGTTTTCTTCCCTCAAGATCACAGCAAGAAAGCAAAGCCCACGAATCAAAACTAATCTTTATTATATATAGCTCACGGACTCGATTACATAGATATGGATCAACACAAAAAACTCAAAGCTAGATCATAGTAAAACTTTATTCTACTAGATCAAGATATAACCAAAAGGATCGAACTAAGAAAAATGGTAAAGATAGAAGTGTGATGGTGATACGATATCGGGGCACCTCCGCCAAGCTTGGAAGTTGCCAAGGGGAGTGCCCATACCATGTATTTATGTCTCTTCCTTCAGGGTGATGATGATGGATTTATTGATGACGGGGTGTCGCACACCGAGCATAGGAGATCCTCCAACTTGCGGATAATGCCCTTGAGTGCGGTGATATGCTCTTGCAACAAAATATTTTCACATGTGAGATACTTGTTTTGTATGTGAGCTAGCTCAATCATCTTGAAAGATTCAATTTCAGTAGGGGTGAGATGATTGTAGTGGGGTTGAAAGAAGCCTTCTTCTTCTACTATCGAGAATTGTTCCTCCACGGCTTCCTTGATCTTGTCACCTTCCTTGATTTCCCTGATTTCTTCTCACTTCGTCTATATCTTCATTAGCCAAGCATCGTCGCCCACGTTGTTGGAGGTGGGGGACGACATGATGCCTGACCTTGAGAAACTCTGGCAGAAAACAACTCAAAACAAAAATAGACGATTTCATCATGGTACGGTGGTCAAAACCTTCGGGAGATTATATAATGAATTTTTACCGACCAAAAGAAGTATCATGCAAGAAAGCGGAGTCTGGAGGGCACACGAGGTGTCCACGAGGCAGGGGGCGCGCCCAGGGGGTAGGGCGTGCCCTCCACCCTCGTGGATGCCTCGTGTCCCTTTCAGACTACTTCTTATTTTCATATTTTTTTAAATATTCCAGAACGGAGAAAAATTGCTATTAGAGAAGTTTTGGAGTCGGTTTACCACATACCTATTCCTTTTCAGAGTCTAAAACATTTTGGAAAGTGTCCCTTATGTAGTCTTCCGGGGTTACGATGTTGATAATATTGGTTTCAACATTTATGGGCAACATTTATGGGGTTACCTGAGATATAATGTTTGATTCTTTGACCGTTCACCACCTTCAGATTCGTGCCTTCGGCATTGTTGATTTTTATGGCACCGGGACGATAGGCCTCCTTGATAATGTAAGGACCTTCCCATTTAGAGAGAAGTTTTCTAGCAAAAAATTTTAAACGAGAGTTGTATAGCAAAACATAATCACCTACATTAAACTCACGCTTTTGTATCCTTTTGTCATGCCATCTTTTAACTTTTTCTTTAAACAATTTGGCATTCTCATAGGCCTGGGTTCTCCATTCATCAAGTGAGCTAATGTCAAATAGCCACTTCTCACCGGCAAGTTTTAAATCATAATTGAGCTCTTTAATATCCCAATATGCCTTATGTTCTAGTTCAAGAGGTAAGTGACATGCTTTTCCATAAACCATTTTATACAGGGACATACCCATAGGGTTCTTATATGCAGTTCTATAGGCCCATAATGCATCATCAAGTTTCTTGGACCAATTCTTTCTAGATCTATTAACAGTCTTTTGCAAAATTAATTTAATCTCTCTATTACTCAATTCTACTTGACCGCTAGACCGTGGATGATATGATGATGCAATTCTATGATTAACATCATACTTAGCAAGCATTTTACGAAAAACACCATGAATAAAATGTGAACCACCATCAGTCATTAAATATCTAGGGACTCCAAACCTCGGAAAAATAACTTCTTTAAGCATCTTGATAGAAGTGTTACGATCAGCACTACTAGTTGGAATAGCTTCTACCCACTTAGTAACATAATCAACAACAACTAAAATATGTGTATACCCATTAGAGGAAGGAAAAGGTCCCATATAATCAAAGCCCCAAATATCAAATGGTTCAATAACAAGTGAATAGTTCATAGGCATTTCTTGACGTCTACTAATATTACCAATTCTTTGACATTTATCACAAGACAAGACAAACTTGCGGGCATCTTTGAAGAGAGTAGGCCAATAAAAACCGGATTGCAATACCTTATGTGCAGTTCTATCTCCAGCGTGGTGTCCTCCATATGCCTCGGAGTGACACTTGCGTAGGATCTGTTCATGTTCATGCTCAGGTACACAATGTCTAATAACACCATCTACTCCTTCTTTATAAAGATGTGGGTCATCTCAGAAGTAATGTCTTAAATCATAGAAAAACTTTTTCTTTTGTTGGTATGTGAAACTAGATGGTATAAATTTAGCAACAATGTAATTAGCATAATCAGCATACCATGGAGCAGTACGAGAAGCATTTATGACAGCTAATTATTCATCAGGAAAGCTATCATCAATAGGTAGTAGGTCATCAAGAACATTTTCTAACCTAGACAAGTTGTCTGCAATGGGGTTCTCAGCTCCCTTTCTATCAATAATATGAAAATCAAATTCCTGTAGCAGGAGAACACATCTAATAAGTCTAGGTTTAGCATCCTTCTTTTCCATAAGATATTTAATAGTAGCATGATCAGTGTGAATAGTTACTTTGGAATCAACAATATAAGGTCTGAACTTATCACAAGCGAACACCACTGCCCAGAATTATTTTCCAGTAGTAGCATAATTTCTCTGGGCACTGTCTAGAGTTTTACTAGCATATTGGATAACATTCAATTTCTTATCAACTCTTTGTCCTAGAACAGCACCTATAGCATAATCACTAGCATCACACATAATTTCAAAGGGTAAATTTCAATCAGGTGGTTGAACAATAGGCGCAGAAATCAATGATTTCTTAATTATTTCAAATGCTTCTACACATTCATCATCAAAGACAAAAGGAACATCTTTTTGTAAAAGATTAGTCAGAGGCCTAGAAATTTTTGAGAAGTCTTTAATGAACCTCCTATAAAAACCGGCATGACCAAGGAAACTTCTTATACCTTTGATGTCTTTAGGACACGACATCTTTTCAATAGCATCAACTTTAGCTTTATCAACTTAAATACCTCTTTCAGAAATTTTATGCCCCAAGACAATACCTTCATTAACCATAAAGTGACACTTCTCCCAATTCAAAACAAGATTAGTTTCTTCACATCTCTGCAAGACTCGATCAAGGTTGCTTAAGCAATCATCAAAAGAAGTTACACACATGGAGAAATCATCCATGAAAACCTTAACAATCTTTTCACAAAAGTCAGAGAATATATTAGTCATACATCTTTGAAAGGTAGCAGGTGCATTACATAAACCAAAAGGCATATGTCTATAAGCAAAGGTACCGAAAGGGCAAGTAAAAAGGGTCTTATCCTGATCCTCTTTTGACATAGGTATTTGAGAGAAACTAGCATAACCAACTACAAAGCAAAAATGTGTATGTTTGGATAGCCTTTCTAGCATTTGATCAATAAAAGGTAGAGGGTAATGATCTTTTCTAGTAGCTTTATTTAACTTGCAGAAATCAATTACCATTCTATAACCTGTAACAATTCTTTGTGGGGTCAATTCATATTTATCATTAGGAAGAACAGTAATATCTCCCTTCTTAGGGACACAATGGACAGGACTTACCCACTGACTATCAGCAACATGATAAATTATACCTGCCTCCAGAAGGTTTAGTATTTCATTTCTTACCACTTCTGTCATTTTAGGATTTAATCGTCATTGGTGATCAAAAACTGGTTTAGCATCTTTCTCCAGCTTTATTTTGTGCTGGCATAGAGTGGGACTAAAGCCCTTAAGATCATCAAGAGTATATCCAATAGCAGCATGGTGCTTCTTCAGAGTTTTCAATAATTTCTCTTCTTCATGCTCTGAAAGGTTAGCACTAATAATAAAAGGATATATCTTCTCTTCATCAAGATAAGCATATTTAAGAGTATCAGGTAAGGGGATAAGCTCAAACACGGGATCACCCTTGGGTGGAGGAGGATCCCCTAGGATTTCAACAAGGCAAGTTGTGTTTCAATATAGGTCCCTATTTAAAGAATACTTCATCTATTTCCCTTCTTTCATTCATAAACATAGCATTTTCATGGTCTAGCAAATATTGTTCTAAAGGATCATTAGGAGGCACGGCAATAGAAGCAAGACCAATAATTTCGCCTTTACTAGGCAATTCTTTATCATGGGGTTGTCTACGAAATTTAGCAAAATTAAAGTCATGAGACATATCCCCTAAACCAACAGTGACAATATCCTTTTCGCAATCTATCCTAGCATTAAAAGTATTCAAGGAGGGTGTACCAAATATAATGGGACAAAAGTCATCTTGTAGGGAACCAAGAACAAGAAAATCAGTAGGATATTTCATTTTCCCACACAAGACTTCAACATCTCTAACAATCCCAATTGGTGAAATAGTATCTCTATTGGCAAGCTTGTTAGTAACATCAATACCTTCTATTTCAGCAGGTGCGATATCGTGCATAATTTGTTCATACAAGGAATGAGGTATTGCACTCGCACTAGCACGCATATCACATAAGCCATGATGACAATGATCTCCTATTTTAACAGAAACAACAGGCATGCCAACAACAGGTCTATGTTTATTTTTAGTATCGGGTCTAGCAATTCTAGCTGCTTCATCACAGAAGTAAATAACATGCCCATCAATATTATTGACCAAGAGATCTTTAACCATAGCAATACTAGGTTAAACTTTAATTTGCTCAGGGAGTGTAGGTGTTCTAGCATTACTCTTATGAACCACAGTTGAAGATTTAGCATGATCTTTTATTCTAACAGGGAAAGGTGGTTTCTCAATATAAGCAGTAGGAACAATAGGATCAACATTGTAAGTAATAGTTTTTTTCTTCAACTTTAAAAGGTTCTACTACTTTCACTTTAATGGGAGGATGATATTTAAACCACTTCTCCTTAGGGAGATCAATATGAGTAGAAAATGATTCATACAAAGAGGCTACTATCTCAGAGTCAAGTCCATATTTAGTGCAAAATTCACGAAAAACATCGGTATCCATAAAAGATTTAACACAATCAAACTTAGGTGTTATACCTGACTCTTTACCTTCGTCGAGTTCCCAATCTTTAGAGTTGTGTTTCATTCTTTCCAATAAATCCCATCTGAATTCAATAGTCTTCATCATAAAAGAACCAGTACAACAAGTATAGAGTATGGAGCGATTATTGAGAGAAAGTCGAGCATAAAATTTTTGAATAATAATTTCTCTCGAGAGCTCATGATCGAGGCATGAATATAACATTGACTTAAGCTTCCACCAAGCTTGAGCGATACTTTCTTCTTCGCGAGGCCAAAAATTATATATATAATTACGATCATGATGATCCAGATGCATAGGATAAAACTTCTGATGAAATTCCAATTTCAATCAGTTGTAGTTCCATGATCCAATATCATCACATAGCCTAAACCATGTCAATGCCTTTCCCTTCAAAGATAAAGGGAAGACCTTCTTCTTGATAACATCCTCGGGCATACCTGCAAGCTTAAATAATCCACAAACTTCATCCACATAGATTAGGTGCATATCAGGATGTAATGTTCCATCTCCTATAATAGGATTAGCTAGCAGTTTCTCTATCATACCCGGAGGAATTTCAAAGTAAACATTTTCAGTAGGTTCAGTAGGTTGAGGAGCAACTCTTTGCTCTTCTGGTCGGGGTGAAGATACCCCGAACAAGCCCCTCAAAGGATTATTTTCCATAGTAAAAAGTGATAGTAAATTTCAGCACACTATATAAATTTTTCCTTACCAAATTCCACCTACCAAAGGCGCTTCACTCGCCGGCAACGGCACCAGAAAAGAGTCTTGATGACCCACAAGTATAGGGGATCTATCGTAGTCCTTTTGATAAGTAAGAGTGTTGAACCCAACGAGGAGCAAAAGGAAATGACAAGCGGTTTTCAGTAAGGTATTCTCTGCAAGCACTGAAATTATCGGTAACAGATAGTTTTGTGATAAGATAGTTTGTAACGGGTAACAAGTAACAAAAGTAACAAGGTGCAACAAGGTGGCCCAATCCTTTTTGTAGCAAAGGACAAGCCTGGAAAAACTCTTATATAAAGCAAAGCACTCCTGAGGACACATGGGAATTATCGTCAAGCTAGTTTTTATCCTGCTCATATGATTCGCGTTTGTTACTTTCATAATTTCCACAAACTATCTTATCACAAAACTATCTGTTACTGATAATTTGGTGTTAAAGAATGACAAATCTTAAAAAGTTCAAGAAAAGTTCAACCATATTTTTTGGATTTTTTTTGAACTTTTTAAGATTTTATTGTTCATGGTGGTGTGATAAGAGCTAAAACTCAGATGGGAAATTACCAACACTTTTGTCATGAATGCAAGTGACATTGACATACATGTGATGTTTTTCCGAACATTTTGGTATCTTATTTGCATTTTTCTAATTTAGTATGAATTAGTTATGAAGTTTTCAAAGTGACGGTCAAACGGTCAAAGGGCAAAAGCACAAGATGACCAAAGTGGGTTGGACAGAATCGTTGGCTTTTGGAAATTAGGGGCAACCCTGTCGAGTGGGACACAACTAGGGGCATAAAACCAATTATCCCAATTTGATATGTGGGTGGACCGGTGCTTGGGTGCTGCCCTTCCTTGGACAAGCATCCCACTTATGATTAACCCCTCTCGCAAGCATTCACAACTACGAAAGAAGAATTAAGGTAAACCTGACCATAACATGAAACATATGGATCCAAATCAGCCCCTTATGAAGCATCGCATAAACTAGGGTTTAAGCTTCTGTCACCCTAGCAACCCATCATCTACTTATTACTTCCCAATGACTTCCCCTAGGCCCAAACAATGGTGAAGTGTCATGTAGTCGACGTTCACATAACACCACTAGAGGAAAGACAAGATACATCTCATCAAAATATCGAACAAAAACCAAATTCACATGATTACTTATAACAAGACTTCTTCCATGTCCTCAGGAACAAACGTAGATACTTACAAATCATATTCATGTTCATAATAAGAGGGGTATAAATATGCATAAAGGATCTGAACATATGATCTTCCACCGAATAAACCAACTAGCATCAACTACAAGGAGTAATCAACACTACTAGCAACCCATAGGTACCAATCTGATGTTTTGAGATAAAGATCGGATACAAGAGGTGAACTAGGGTTTGAGAGGAGATGGTGTTGGTGAAGATGTTGATGGAGATTGACCCCCTCTCGATGAGAGGGTCGATGGTGATGACGATCGCAACGATTTCCCCCTCCTGGAGGGATGTTTCCCGGTAGGACAACTCCGCCGGAGCCCTAGATTTGTTCCGCCTCGAGAAGGTGGCGCTTTATCCCGAAAGCTTTCTTATGATTTTTTCTAGGGCAAAATACACCATATAGTAGAAGATGGCCATCGGGGGCCTGCCAGGTGGCCCACGAGGCAGGGGCGCGCCCAGGGGGGTAGGGCGCGCCCTCCACCCTCGTGGGCAGTGGATGGCCCCCCTCTGGTGCTTTCTTCACCCAATATTTTTAATATATTCCTAATCTGACTTTTGTGGAGTTTCAGGACTTTTGGAGTTGTGCAGAATAGGTCTCTAATATTTGCTCCTTTTCTAGCCCAGAATCCCGGCTGTCGGCATTCTCCCTCCTCATGTAAACCTTGTAAAATAAGAGAGAAAAGGCATAAGTATCGTGACATAATGTGTAGTAACAGCCCATAATGCAATAAATATCGACATAAAAGCATGACGCAAAATGGACGTATTAGACACCCTTTTCCAAGTTTACAATGACAACGTACTACGATTTCTGAAGGATTCTTTTGGAGGATTTTAGTACATACATGACTCCTTTTCCAAGTTTACAATGACAATGCTTGATCCATATGATTACAATCCATATGCATTTCTCCCTTGGATTCATCTGTACTAGTTTTCTTAGGGAACTTTTCATCCACTCCAACATCTCTTAAAGATCGAAGATGGCATGTTAATGCCCATGTTAATCATGTCAGATCAAAGATGGCATTTTAGTGCATTTTACAAATCCTGCAAACCAAATAGGCATGTAGTAGTGTTCCAAACTGCATCTAGGCACTAACATGTTTTCTTCTTTTGCAGATAAGGTTAGGCCCAGTGGTGGATAATGTGATACAATATAACAATCACGTCAAATGCCTAGATTTGCATCTCTCAGAAATTACTTTGAACTCCTATCAAGGGACCTTACCAGAGATTATATTCACCAGGTTCTTTGTTTTCAGAGCAAGGGTGCTGAAGGTAATGAGGTTTTCCCTACATTTATTTCGAAAAAATGAATGGTTTGTTGATCAGTGGCGCCTGCGGCAGAATCGAATAGGCTCCAAAAATGTTGAATTTCATTTTGGAACTTCATATGACAGAGTAATCGGAACTCATCATGTCAACCCCATACATGACTTCTCAGTGGCTGACCCCTTTGCAAAAGTTGTGAGGTTCCGAAACCAGACTTAGAAGTGGTAATATTAGTTTGAACCTCTATGATATCCATGTTTAGCGGATCAGCGCGAGCGTTTGCAGCTGATGAGCTGAATTTCATTTCTAATATCAGTTTGAACCTTGTAATCTTCAAATTTGATCCATATAACTCTGGAATTTGAACCTGTAATATTTTGAGCCTTTGTGGTACAATCATTGAAATGGCAACGTATGTGACTCGTATATTGGTAGCACTATTTTGACCTTAATATGCAACAGTCTTAGATTTGATTTTATTAACCATTCTCGATTCTGTTTACCTTGTCAATCTCATAGCACACGATCTGTATAGCTAACTCGACTACGATCTTGGACATTATTGCACACAGTTGGTTTCTTCCACTGTAAGCCCTGTAGAGCGCAGAATTAATTATCGCACTCAAGTGTCCATCATCACCCTTCTGTGTAACTTTGACCTCATCACCCACGGGTAAACTTACGACCGAAGTCAATCCACACACTTTGTTTTTACAAAACTTTTTGCCAATAACCGCCCACGATTTGTCCCTCTTCTAGCCAACGCGTGGCAAACCAAGCCGGGCGGGAAGCTTGCACGGTAAACTGCGCGGTAGCGTGGGAACATGCTCACCGACGATACATTTGGCGCCTCTTCGAGCCCACGCGTGGTCAAGCTGTGGTGCAGTGTTGTCAAGCGTGCACTGGAATCCTCACTACGGTGCGATGTTGTCAAGCATGCACTGGAATCCTCCACTGTGAAGCTGTGACAAGACGTGACGATTACAGGCCGGCTGGCCCCCATTTATGTGTCTCTTCAACCTTTCGAGCACGCCCCACCATTGCAAGAAGCACACCCACCACGACAAATTCTTAGAGAGTATCCTGTGCGGCTCCAATGGCGCTCCGAGCGGCTGCCGACGACGAGTAGCGGTTCACCATGCATGCCGTGGTGGGTGAGGGAGTCCTGGATAAGGGGGTATCCGGACAACAGGACTGTGTACAACGTCCGGACTACTGAAGCATGAAGATACAAGACTCAAGACTTCGGCCCGTGTCCGGATGGGACTCTCCTTGACGTGGAAGGCAAGCTTGGCGATCCGGATATTGTGTTTCCTTCCTTGTAACTGACTCCATGTAAACCCTAGCCCTCTCTGATGTCTATATAAACCGGAGAGGTTGGTCCTTAGAAGGCCGATCACAACTACAAACGTACCATCATAGGCTAGCTCTTAGGGTTTAGCCTCTACGATCTCGTGGTAGATCTACTCTAGTACTACCCATATCTTCAATATTAATCAAGCAGGAAGTAGGGTTTTACCTCCATCGAGAGGGCCAAAACTTGGGTAAACATCTGTGTCCCTTGCTTCTTGTTACCATCGGCCTTGACGCACAGATCGGGACCCCCTACCCAAGATCCGCCGGTTTTGACACCGACATTGGTGCTTTCATTCAGAGTTCCTCTATGTCGTTGCTGCGGGGCTTGATGGCGCCTCCAATCGTCAACAACATGGTCCAGGGCGAGACTTTTCTCCCTGGACAGATCTTCGTGTTCGGCGGCTTCGCACTGTGGGCCAATTCGCTTGGCCATCTGGAGCAGATCGATAGCTACGCTCGTGGCCATCAAATCGGGTTCGGAAACTTGAACTACATGGTGGATATCCGCAAAGACTTCATCTTCGACAGATTCGGGCCCGCGCCAGGAACACCGGATAGTCATGATGAGCATGGCCTGGACCTGCTATCAGACAACACTCGGGATTTCACCCCTGAGGTAGCCCCAGACTCAAATCTGGAGCAGGCTGCGTTGCCTAGGGACGGAGGGATGGACCCCGCCCCGCAGGCCATACACTCATCGGCGTTGGAGCCGAACACAGGCCTCACTTCTGAGGAAGCCTGTGACTCCGGACCCCCGGACTCGTATCCGGTTGTAGGTCCAGTCCGCGTGTTCCCGAGCCCACCAAGCCTGGTTGGGCCCCGGTAATGGAGTTCACCGCTGCGGACATCTTCCAGCACTCGCCCTTTGGCGACATGCTAAACTCATTAAAAACTCTCTCTTTGACAGAGAATTCCGGGCCGAACTATGTCCGGCTCGAATGGGAAGCAGGCGACGAAGAAATTCATTACCCACCCACCACCCACTTCATAGCCACGGTTGATGATTTAACCGACGTGCTTGACTTCGACTCCGAAGGCATCGATGGTATGGACGACGATGCAGGAGAAGATTCAAAATTTATTGGGTACCAGACTTCCGCCTCGTCACACGCCATATACATGGTGGATACGCCCAAGCAGGACGACGGTGACAATCCGGAAGATAAAACCCCCAGGCAAAAGCCAAAGCGACGGCGCAGACGCCGTTCCAAGTCCAGCAACAGTAAAAACATCAGCAAGAGCACCAGAAGGATCGATACTTCGGTCAACCCCGAAGGCAACAACGACCGTACGGAACCAGCGATGGAGCAGGACAAACCAGGTCATGCCGAACACAGTTCGGAGCAGACGCCCGAGGACAATGATCCAGAAGGACGAGTTCATCAAACCGGCCCAGGACAAGAAGATAGTCCGGACGATGATGCATTCATCATTCTGGAAGAACGCGTGGAACGAGAGAACCTCCACAGAAAGCTTATGGCGACAGCGAGAAGTCTGAAGAAGCAGAAGCAATGGCTCAAGGCCACACAGGAAACGCTCAGCCGCAGATGGAACAAAGTGCTAGACACTGAAGAAAGATATGGCGATGATCGCCATACAAAGAGCTATCCAAAACGCAAGCTACTGCCGGAATTCGACGACGAGGCCGTTCCACCGAAGACTAATACGACCAAGAGGCCCAACGTACCGCTCCACAACCGCAACAGAATTGCCACCGACACCGCGCATGATCTACGTGATCACCTGGATGAGAAGGCTGGCACAGCTAGATCCATCTACGGATCTAAAGGACACACCCCAGCGAGGGACTATGGTCACCAAAACGATTACACCAATCAAATACCAGTTCGGAATAAACACCGAACACAACAACAGCCGACGGCATGCCACAGTATGTCCAAATACATAGGGGCTGCTCACCCCCTGTGCTTTACTGATGAAGTACTGGACCATGAATTCCCACAGGGCTTTAAACCTGTGAACATAGAGTCATACGACGGAACCACAGACCCAGGGGTCTGGATTGAATACTTTATCCTGCACATACATATGGCTCGTGGGGATGACCTCCACACCATCAAATACCTTCCCCTCAAACTAAAGGGACCAGCTTGTCACTGGTTGAAAAGCCTCCCCGAAAATTCAATCGGGAGTTGGGAGGAACTTGAAGACGCTTTCAGGGACAATTTTCAAGGGACTTATGTCTGGCCCCTGGATGCTGACGATTTAAGTCACATAATCCAACAGCCCAGAGAGTCCGCCCGCAAGCTTTGGAACAGATTCCTCACTAGGAAGAATCAAATTGTCGATTGTCCGGACGTCGAAGCCTTAGTGGCATTCAAACATAGCATCCGCGACGAGTGGCTCGCCAGACACCTCGGCCAAGAAAAGCCAAGGACAATAGCAGCCTTGACAAGCCTTATGACCCGCTTTTGCATGGGAGAAGACAGCTGGCTAGCCCGTAAAGGCACCAGCGACCCCAGCACATCCTAAATAAGGGATGGCAACGGGAAGCCACGGCGTAATAAAAACAAACGCCAAAACAAGGAAGAGAGCCCGAATAACTCAACGGTTAATGCCGGATTCAGGGGCTCTCGACCTAATCAGCAAAATAAGCCATCTAAAGGCAGTAAGGAGGGACCGTCCGGTCTGAACAGAGTCCTGGACAGACTATGCCAAATTCATGGCACCCCTGACAAACCCGCGAACCACACACACAGAGAGTGCTGGGTCTTCAAGCAGGCCGGCAAACTAAATGCCGAACATAAGGGAAGGGAAACACCAAGTGAAGACGAGGATGAACCTCGCCAGCCGAACACTAGGGGACAGAAAAAATTCCCGCCAGATGTTAAAACAGTAAACATGATCCACGCGACTCGCATAAATACGCGCGAGATATAGAGCCCATCGTACCCACACCTAACTACTGGATTTCTTATCCGATCACCTTCTATCACTTGGAAGGCCGAACTATTATTCGGCGCGAAGGATCAGATGCCTTGGTGCTTGACCCAATAATCGACGGATACCATCTCACCCACGTCCTCATGGACGGCAGCAGTAGTCTTAATTTAATATACGAGGACACTGTCCACAGGATGGGGATAAACCCACCCAGAATCAGCCAAAGCAACACCACCTTTGAAGGGGTGATACCAGGCGTTCAAGCCTACAGTAGGGGCTCCGTCATACTGCAAGTAACATTCGGCTCTCCAGGCAACTCCAGAAGCGAAGAACTACTCTTCATCATTGCACCCTTCCAAAGCGACTATCACACAGTGCTCGGAAGAACGGCCTTCGCCCGCTTCAACGCGTTGCTGCACTATGGCTACCTTACACTCAAGATGCCCGGTCCACGGGGCGTCATCACCGTTAGCGGAATAACAGAGCGCTCTTCACGCGCAGAGGAACACGCGACGGCCCTAGCGGCCAGACTATAAGCGACCTCCAATATAAAAAATATATGACTGGTCGTTAAGACCACGAACACGGTTAGACGATCCGGTAGCCCAGATTGAACCAGGGCACCGTATGTGTAATCCTATAGCGGATACCAGGGGCTATAAACACTTTATAAAGCCCCACACTTGGCTCAACCTTATTGGCAGGCCAACATCTTACACTTCTACTATCCATCGCATACTTACGTTGCACTCTCCTATGAGTTTTCTTTTTCCACAGACAACATTCACGCGATACCCTTCCAGGATGCGGCACAACAGAGACAAAGGCGCAGACGTGCAGCAGGGCCCTGTTCAGTAGGTTTCTTTTTAGATTAAGCCCTTGTGTAAACCTTTTCTATTGCCTCTTGTTGCTTAACCATCCCATGGGTTCCATACCCACAGAGGATACTGCCGTTTTTGGCATTTCGCCACGACAGATCAATGCACGTACCTGGAAACACAGGGTTTATAATGAATGGGCATTCTTGAGCCCATCATCCGTTATAAAGTCCGAATACCTTTGGGAGTGTTCGGCGTCACGAGTTTGGCCTTATATGCATCAACTCCGAATCATGTCTTTGGTCAAATGTTGGGTTTGCCCGGCTCCTGGGTTTCCCGCCTTATGTTCCATTGTTATCGGCTAAGGTGGCCAAAGGAGAACTACTATGATTGTGCCCTAGTTATTCCGGATGAGCACCTCGGTAGAGAAAGTCGAAAACTGACTGTCATGATGCAGTGAGAGACTGTTCAACCACTCGAAGACTCACCGGAATCTTTAGGATTCCTCCGGATTAACGAAGGGCTGTTTTCGGGCCATGTACATACGCACCCGTATTCGGATGCACGCGAAGGTACAAGCGGCTACATAGTAGCCCCAACATTAGACCCCCGTGGCTAAGCGAAAGTGTGACAGCTATATAGTCCGGTTGCCTAGTTCGACGTGCGATCACCTCCTTTATGGACCAAGACGTTGGATCAAGTGTGACTAAGCATATTTTTTGCGAACACCCCCGCATTGTATGTGTTGGGGCTGAAGCCAACGACTGCTAACTTTCGGATTA
>NC_041393.1:158638697-158652629 GCF_002162155.2 Triticum dicoccoides | reverse complement strand
ATATATAAACGGCCGCACAGGGGACACAATCATATTTTCAGGCAAACAGTATAAATATAGCCTTATAATCAAAATAAACATTGTTTTTACAATGATTCGACTCATCACTCGAACAAGACATTCTTCGAGCACTGCGCCTCTATTAGGCGGGCACCCTCTGTGACCTGGGCCAAGTCGTGCTCGGTCGGATATTGGCCCCCCACCGGATCCTGGGACGCTATAATGGTGCCATCCATATCCGTCCAATAGGCTTTAACGCAGGCAAGAGCCATCCGTGCACCCTCTATACACGCCGACCTCCTCATGGCATCGATCCGAGGCACGGCCCCAAGGAATTGTTGCACCAAGCCAAAGTAACTGTCTGGCTTAGGCCCCTTTCGCCAAAGATGGTCTATTACAGACCGCATTGCAAGCCCGGACAGCCTGTGAAGCTCCGCTACAGCAGCCATCTTGTCACTTAACGGCAGCGGGTGAGTGGGAGCATTGAATTGCGACCAGAAAAGCTTCTGCACTTCCTTATCACCTTGATCTTTGAAGAACTCGGCAGCATCAGCTGTACTCTTCGCCAGATCTGCATATGAGTCCGTCGGACTCCAGCGTCCATCCAGGGGAGCGTACTTCGGATCAAAAAACTTTGTCCGCAGCAAATAGGAGCCTCAGCCGCGATTTTACCGGCCTGTTGAAGTTCCTCCCGCGCACCCCTGAGCTCGGTCCGTATTTCCTTGGTGGCATTAAGTGCCTTGTTCAGATCGGCCAACTTATCCTTATGCTCCTTTTCAAGGAGCTCATACCGGTCAGCGGCATTTTTTAACTCCAAAGCCATTTCGGCTATCTTTTCCTCGCTTCGGTGATGAGCAGCTTGTTCGGCTCTCAATTCCTCGGTCGCCTTTAGGGCAGCCGCATTGCTCACCCGACCTTGTTCCTTGGCTTGAGAAAATTCCGCCCTCAGGGCCTCCACGGCAGTAGCACCATCTACAGTCCCAACATATTACATTAATATCATGCCACCTTCAAATTTTCCTATACAAAGGAAGGCAGGACACATACCTTGTGATTTGTCCAGCCGCTCATTCACCAGCGTGATATCGACATCGATCGATCCAATCTACCTCGTTAGTTCGGCAACTTCAACGGATTGGCCGGCGGCCGGACCCACAGGTACCTGCACATATTTACAGCACAATCATTGGTTTATGATCCCCCGTTTGCCGCCTAGGGCGGGCAACCAGAGTCTCAGGGGCTACTATCTATAGGGAGCACACCTAGCGCGCATCTCACAGCCAAAAAATAGTGTATTCTTCACTAAATACCTCAAAGCCTTTGAGCAGGCTTGTAAATGCTTCATTCAAGCCGCTTGTAGCGGATGAAATCTTCTTGAGCACCACGCTCATTACTGAGCGGTGCTCCTCCGAGAGCGCAGCTCGCTCCAGTAAGCCCGTCAGTACGTCCGGCCGGACATTGAACTGCGCTGGACCCTTCCCATCGCCCCCCGTGGGAGCCAAACACCTCGGGCTCAGGGCGGCTGATGCATTGACTTCCGGCTTCGGCAGATCCGGACTCCTTTGTGACGACACCTCGGTGTCACCCGCTTGATGGGCCGGAGAGGTAGGTGGGGTCTCGCTCTCCATCATCTCTGGAGGAAGATCCCCCGAAGACGAACTCTGTTGAGAAGAGCTGCTAGCGGGACTGCAAAAAGTTGAGTCCTGGTTATTGATCTAGGAGAAACACACTACCTTCAAATTGTAGATTGACTTACATCTCGGTGGAGGGCTAGCCCGTTGGTAGGCGTGACGCGGTGAGGGTGCCCATCGGGGCAAGGCCCCCTAGGGATGCCTTTTCCCCTGATGTGGGCATCTCCGCTTCCAAGTCTTCGGAGGCGGCCCTCTTCTTCCCGCGCGGGGAGGAGGCCTTAGCCTCCCCTTCCCGACTATCCTCCTTGGGGGAGGTAACAATTCCCCCGGTTCGGATGCGTAGCGTGTGGGGTTCGGTTTCTTTGTTCTTCCCCTTGTCTTTCCCCGAGGGCATTCTGCTGAGTACCCGGTCGAGCATCTTGGACATGGTGGGGCCGGGCGAGCCTTCGGGAAGTGGCGCCGGACACCTGATTGTCTCCACCTTGTTGAGCCATTCCTGGCCGCGGATGATTTTCAGAATAAACAATTATGACAAATACAAAACAAGGTGTCCGGTATCAGGGCTACTTACTTGGGTATCTAGGCGATTGCAGCTTAGGCCCGCATCCTCGGTGGTGTTCGGACACTCTACTTTCTGTCGAAGAATAATTTGCACATCTCTTCGAGCTTCAAGCTGAAGAAGTGCTTGACAGTCCGCGGACCCTCCCAATTGAACTCCCACATCCGGAGAGGCCGGCGTTGGCACGGCAACATCCGTTGGATTAACATCACTTGCATTATGTGACGAGGTTAATGTCCCTCTCAAGAAGCTCCCGGATGCGATTCTGCAGTACTAGTACATCACCAGCGGGCCCCCAATTCCGTCCTACGTCTGTCCAAGACGCCAACTGTGACAGAGGGCCCGAGCAGAACTCGGGGGCAGCCACCCACTTTGTGCCTCTGGGAGCCGTGACATAAAACCACCTCCGTTGTCATACATCAGATACTTCTGGGAAAGAACCCTCTGGCCATGGGGCATCGGCGTTCCTGCTTATTACGGCACCTCCGCACTCCACATGTCGCCCCTCAATCATCTTCGGCTTCACATTGAAGGACTTAAGCCATAAGCCGAAGTGTGGGGTGACATGGAGAAAAGCCTCGCAACGATAATGAACGACGAGATATGGAGGATAGCGTCTGGAGCCAGATCATGAAAATCCAACCGATAATAGAACATGAGCCCCCTCACAAAGGGATCGAGGGTGAAGCCCAAGCCGCAGAGGAAGTGCGGGAGAAAAATGACGCACTCATTAGGCTCCGGTGTGGGGATGACCTGCCCTGGAGCAAGAAGCCTGTGTTGGATGTCGGCGGTCAGGTATCCGACCTCCCTAAGCTTCGTAATGTCGTCCTCTTGGATCGAGGAGGCCACCCGCCGGCCTTGAGGGACGGATCCGGACATATTGGAGGATCTGGGGTGTTGAAGCTTGGGTTTCGGGTGTTAGAACTCGAGGTGCGAGAAGGCGCGAGGAAGGTGGAAAAGAGGCATAGGCCTCGACCCCTTTATAAAGGGGGTGAATATCAAGAGTCCTTGGTGTGACCATTTGAGTCTTATCTAAAAACACATAGAGTTATACCAACGGCCGTCATGGGGTCACACATGCCCATATTAATGGAAAATCCTGTAATAAGAGGAACACGATCTCTGCCTCGACGGGACGTGCCAATAAAACCACCTCGTAACACGAGTCAAGGTGGGGTAAAAAACACCGGTTCGTGTTGGACCAGGCCATGATGCAAGGGCACGACGCCCGAAGATTGCCAGCGGATCGGATTTATGCTATGTGAAGATCATCCTGCAGATTCGGACATGGTCTGCGTGTTCGATAACCACTTTGGAGTATTCAGAGAAGGAACCCGCCTTGCAATGCCGAAGACAATACTGCGCCGGACTCATCGTCATGGAAGCCTGGTTCAAGGGATACTGAGGGAGTCCTGGATAAGGGGGTATCCGGACAGCCGGACTGTGTACAACGTCCGGACTATTGAAGCGTGAAGATACAAGACTCAAGACTTCGGCCCGTGTCTGGATTGGACTCTCCTTGGCGTGGAAGGCAAGCTTGGCGATCCGGATATTGTGTTTCCTTCCTTGTAACCGACTCCATGTAAACCCTAGCCCTCTCCGATGTCTATATAAACCCGAGAGGTTGGTCCTTAGAAGGCCGATCACAACTACAATCATACCGTCATAGGCTAGCTCTTAGGGTTTAGCCTCTACGATCTCATGGTAGATCTACTCTTGTACTACCCATATCTTCAATATTAATCAAGCAGGAAGTAGGGTTTTACCTCCATCGAGAGGGCCAAAACTTGGGTAAATATCTGTGTCCCTTGCTTCCTGTTACCATCGGCCTTGACGCACAGATCGGGACCCCCTACCCGAGATCCGCCGGTTCTGACACCGACAGTGGGCACCCACCAAAGGTTCATGGAGATCTCGGTGGTGTACACCAACAACCTGGTCTGGGTGGAGCACTCCATCCGCATCATGGAGCTGTTGCTTGCCAACAAGTACAAGGTGGTCGGTTAGACCTCGACCACACCCGCGCTCGTGCCGGGTCTCATCCCAAGGTTACCATTGCCCAGATGTGTGTGCGCCACCACGTCCTCGTCTACCACTACTGCCTGGCCACAAGGCCTTACGAGCGTTTCGCCAGGTTTGTCAACAGCCCTCACTACATGTTTGCTACGATGGACATCACCAACGATGTCAAGGTGCTCAAGAATTTGAGCATCGCCTGCCAGAATCTTGTCGACATCCAGGGCCAATACAAGATCTGGGGCAGCAAGGAGCATGAGAAGGACTCACTGGTTCATCTCCCCGAGGCCAGCATCGACCCCTACTACAAAGACATGAAGGATTCCTGCAACAATGACAAGCGTGCCTGGCACTCGGCCTGGATGGAGAAACTCGACAAAGCTCACGTCGCATACATGACCAAGGAGGCGTACATGTGCTACGACATGTACAGGCGGATCGTTGACATGAGGAAGTGCCTCCTTCCCCAAAACGGCCAGGGATCTAGCCGGAAGCAGAGCAATGGCAAGCGCCGTCGCAACAAGAAGTAGATGATTAGATCCTCGTTTCTCCTAGTTTAGTATGCATGTAATTGCTTACTTTGGTGTGTGAAAATATTATGTGTGTAGTCACTTGTGTAATTGTATGCTTAATTTGGATATGCAATGTTGTCTTTTTAAGTATATATGTTGATGCTCTATAGACAGAGCAAATCACATCGCACACAAACTAAACAAGGGAACCCGTCGGTGATGATTTCATAAATCACTGACAATTGTATACCAGCAATCGTTTGCTCACAACACACATGGCTTGTTAACAGGAATCATCTGTGTTGTTATCGGTCTTCCCACACATTTCTGCTTCCAAACATGTTTGCCGTGTATCACACACATCTTGTTAAGTTGAACCATTTCTGTTCTCTTGGCTCAACGCAAACAGTTCATCTGAGTGAAATGTATGTCGTATATCACACACACCTTCATCTGGTTGCCCGTTTCTATTGTTCCGCCTCATCACAAACAATTCATCTGAGTGAACCAGATGCTCTACATCACACACGCCTTCATCCGGCAGCCTATTTCTTTTGTTCATCATCATCACAAACAGTTAATTGAATTGAACGTATGCCCTAAATCGCACACGCAACAAAAATCTGAACCGTGTTTGATGCATCCGTCATTGCAAACGTTTTGCACCTTTTTTGACGGTTTTTTACAACACCGTTTGCGATTATTGCATCGCACACAGTTTCATCGAAGGGTCTCCGATTATAGTGTCGCGTTAGTGTTCACTCTTCCCAATAAAGCTTCACAGAAAACTGGATGAAGTTTTGGATTGCCGTAACATCAAATGGCCGTATTGATCACCCTACACATTGTTTTTCACTAAGTTTTATATCCAAGTTGAAAAGATGACAAAATAAAAAGGCAAATAAACATGAATGAAAATAATAAAAATATATTTTATGCACATCCTTGAGGGAACTTAAACAAATCTTTCTATACTTCATGAAGGAAAAATTCTTGATCTACCATACAATAGCATCTCTTGGTCTAATGGAATGATTGAATTACGAGGAATGTTATTTATATTTTTAAATAATAAGAGAAACATTTGATACTTTCTTCCTTGTATATGAAGTCTCCAGGACAATCCAGTGAACATACTCCCTTCAAAGACATGTTGAACTCCTTGAATGCAAGTAATATTTAATAATTGAATGGTATCTAAGTGTACATTGTGGTGCACAAAAACTAAGTAAATTGTGCATTTTTAGGTGTCATCAATATTAGTAATGTAGGCGAACCTATATACGTGAAATAATGGAAGCGGCAATGTGCTAGGGAACGATACACGCAAATGGAGAAAAAAGATGAACTACTAAAGAAGCATGGCAAAGCATATGAACAAAACAAAGCTCGGCCATTGGTTAATTCCCAGGAAGCATGGACAAGTCCATGTGTGCTCTCCCAACTACAAAGCGCCCCGGTTGTTAAAGGCGCTTAACAATAGTCATAATGTTAGTTGAAATTATACAGTTACATGGTTCCATGTTTCCAAGTAACTAAACCTTTTCTGCCATGATCAGAACAAGCAGACCCTGCTTGTAACAAAGGAAAATATTGTTTCGATGAAGATAATGATTGGTTATGCAGAAATGACATGTACCAGAAGCAATTAAAAAATTTGCCTTCTCAAGGGAAAGAAAGCAACCTTACTGGTATGAAGACAACTAATTTTTTTACTATGTTAATAATTGATTACTCGTTTTTTCTATATATAGATATGTGATGTTTCTTTATTATGTAGATACTGTTGACATCAACACTTGCAATAATGTTAGTCCCACGCCATCACATATTCCGCAACCCATAGATCCCAAAGAGAGGAGGGGGCAATGAGATAGGGAACGATATGCTCAGATGGATAGAGACAAGAAAGTTGTGCTACTAGAAAGACAACGTGAAGCCTATCAACAAATGAATTCATCAACAAGTAAGATTTGCACAACAAACAGACAAAATTGTTCATTCATAGCATGTACAAATATTTAGAGTTTGTCTCCACAATTAGCACACTTACGGTGTTACCATTATCATGTCATTCAACAGAGAAAATCAGAAGTAATTGTGCTACTAATAGGGACCGATATGCTCTAATGGATAACAATATGAAAGATGCACTACTAGAAAGTAAACGTGAAGCCTATCAACAAACGAAATCATCGGTGGGTAAGAATTGCACAACGCCAATTAAAATTGATGATTAGTAGAATGTAACACAACCATCACTCTTACCGTGCTACCATTTCATATGATTTCAACAGAGAAAACCAATAGTAAATGTGCTAATGATAAGGAACGGTATGCGAGTATGACTCATGAGCAAAAGCATGCAAAGATAGCTCGCCGTACGTCAAGGTGCAACACTCTCAGCCAAGATTCCTTGGCCATGAAGAACCCATTTTACATCCGTGAGATAGTTTGTAAACAATGCAAATACATTTGATCAGGATGGCATCGTGGTTAGACGTGATTGGTCTATTATTCCCGAACTTACTGGCACCATTATATATGTTCAATCCTCTTCTGAGCACATGTCAGGTGTGGACATGCCCACGGTATGACAACGGCATCGGGATATTGCTACCAGCCACCGCTGTGCTACAGTAGACACCACCGGGAGATGGAACCAACCACCGAGGGTGCTACAACCAACGTCGGTCATTGCTATGAAGACAACACCAGGATGCTGCAACAAACCACCAGGGTGCTACTATGGGCACCACAGGGAGATCGAACCAGCCACTGAGGGTGCTACGTACGACCCACACCGGACGTTGCTACGATGGCAACAACATGTTGTTGTAACTAGCCACCGAGGATGTTATGATTGGTGTTGGGGAACGTAGTAATTTCACAAAATTTCCTACGCACACGCAAGATCATGGTGATGCATAGCAACGAGAGGGGAGAGTGTCGTCCACGTACCCTCGTAGACCGTAAGCGGAAGCGTTATGACAACGCGGTTGATGTAGTCATACGTCTTCACGATCGACCGATCCAAGTACCGAACGTACGTCACCTCCATGATCTGAACACGTTCTCATGATCCAGTAGAGCTTCAAGGGAGAGTTCCGTCAGCACGAAGGCGTGATGACGGTGTTGATGAAGCTGCCGGTGCAGGGCTTCGCCTAAGCACCGCTACGATATGACCGAGGTGGATTATGGTGGAGGGGGGGCACCGCACACGGCTAAAAGATCAATGATCAACTTGTGTGTCTTGGGGTGCCCCCCCCCCGCCCCCGTATATAAAGGATCTAGGGGGAGGCGGCTGGCCAAGAGGAGGGCGCACCAAGGGGGGAGTCCTACTCCCACCGGGAGTAGGACTCTTCCTTTCCTAGTAGGAGTAGGAGAAGGGGGAAGGAGGAGAGAGGGGGGAAGGAAAGGGGGGCGTCACCCCCTCCCCCCTCCTTGTCCAATTCGGACTAGAGGGGGAGGGGGCGCGCGGCCCTGCCTTGGCCGCCCCTCCTCTTCTCCACTAAGGCCCATAAGGCCCATTATACTCCCCGGGGGGTTCTGGTAACCCCCCGGTACTTCGGTATATGCCCGAACTTGCCCGGAACACTTCCAAAGTGCAAACATAGTCATCCAATATATCGATCTTTATGTCTCGACCATTTCGAGACTCCTCTTCATGTCCGTGACAATATCTGGGACTCCAAACTACCTTTGGTACATCAAAACACATAAACTCTACTGATCGTCACCGAATGTTAAGCGTGTGGACCCTACGGGTTCGAGAACTATGTAGACATGACCGAGACATGTCTCCGGTCAATAACCAATAGCGGAACCTGGATGCTCATATTGGCTCCTACATATTCTACGAATATCTTTATCGGTCAAACTGCATAACAAAATACGTTGTTCCCTTTGTCATTGGTATGTTACTTGCCCGATATTCGATCGTCGGTATCTCAATACCTAGCTCAACCTCATTACCGGCAAGTCCCTTTACTCGTTTTGTAATACATCATCCCGCAACTAACTCATTAGTCACATTGCTTGCAAGGCTTATAGTGATGTGCATTACCGAGAGGGCCCAGAGATACCTCTCCGACAATCGGAGTGACAAATTCTAATCTCGATCTATGCCAACTCAACAAGTACCATCGGAGACACCTGTAGAGCACCTTTATAATCACCCAGTTACGTTGTGACGTTTGGTAGCACACAAAGTGTTCCTCCGGTATTTGCGAGTTGCATAATCTCATAGTCATAGGAACGTGTATAAGTCATGAAGAAAGCAATAGCAACATACTAAAGGATCAAGTGCTAAGCTAACGGAATGGGTCAAGTCAATCACATCATTCTCTAATGATGTGATCCTGTTAATCAAATAACAACTCATGTCTATGGCTAGGAAACTTAACCATCTTTGATTCAACGAGCTAGTCAAGTAGAGGCATACTAGCTAGTGACACTTTGTTTGTCTATGTATTCACACATGTACTAAGTTTCCGGTTAATACAATTCTAGCATGAATAATAAAAATTTATAATGAAATAAGGAAATAAATAATAACTTTAGTATTACCTCTAGGGCATATTTCCTTCAGTCTCCCACTTGCACTAGAGTCAATAATCTAGTTCACATCATCTTGTGATTTAAGACCAATATTCACATATGTCTGTGATTAACACCCATAGTTCACATCATCATGCGACCAACACCCAAAGTGTTTACTAGAGTCAATAGTCTAGTTCACATAGCTATGTGATTAACACCCAAAGAGTACTAAGGTATGATCATGTTTTGCTCGTGAGAGAAGTTTAGTCAGCGGATCTGTCACATTCAGAGTCGTATGTATTTTGCAAATATTCTATGTCTATAATGCTCTGCACAGAGCTACTCCAGCTAATTGCTCCCACTTTCAATATGTATCCAGATTAAGACTTAGAGTCATCTGGATCGGTGTAAAAGCTTGCACCGATGTAACTCTTTACGACGAACTCTTTTATCACTTCTATGTCTTGAGCTTGCGCTGGTTTTCCTTGAAGAGGAAATGGTGATGCAGCAATAGTAGCGTAAGTATTTCCCTTAGTTTTTGAGAACCAAGGTATCAATCCAGTAGGAGGCTCCTCAAAAGTCCCACGCACCTACACAAACAAATAAAGAACTCGCAACCAACGCAATAAAGGGGTTGTCAATCCCTTCACGGCCACTTGCGAAAGTGAGATCTAATAGAGATAGTATGATAAGATAAATATATTTTTGGTATTTTATAATATAGATGCAAAAAGTAAAGATGCAAATAAAAGTAGACTGGAAGCAAATATGATAAGAGATAGACCCGGGGGCCATAGGTTTCACTAGAGGCTTCTCTCAAGATAGCATAAGTATTACGGTGGGTGAACAAATTACTGTCGAGCAATTGATAGAAAAGCGAATAATTATGAGATTATCTAGGCATGATCATGTATATAGGCATCATGTCCGTGACAAGTAGACCGACTCCTGCCTGCATCTACTACTATTAATCCACACATCGACCAACTCCTGCCTGCATCTACTACTATTAATCCACACATCGACCGCTATCCAGCATGCATCTAGAGTATTAAGTTCATAAGAACAGAGTAACGCATTAAGCAAGATGACATGATGTAGAGGGATAAACTCAAGCAATATGATATAAACCCCATCTTGTTATCCTCGATGGCAACAATACAATACGTGCCTTGCTGCCCCTGCTGTCACTGGGAAAGGACACCGCAAGATTGAACCCAAAGCTAAGCACTTCTCCCATGGCAAGAAAGATCAATCTAGTAGGCCAAACCAAACTGATAATTCGAAGAGACTTGCAAAGATAACTCAATAATACATAAAAGAATTCAGAGAAGATTCAAATATTATTCATAGATAAACTTGATCATAAACCCACAATTCATCAGATCTCGACAAACACACCGCAAAAAGAGTTTACATCGAATAGATCTCCACAAGAGAGGGGGAGAACATTGTATTGAGATCCAAAAAGAGAGAAGAAACCATCTAGCTAATAACTATGGACCCGTAGGTCTGTGGTAAACTATTCACAACTCATCGGAGGGGCAAGGATGTTGATGTGGAAGCCCTCCGTGGTCGACTCCCCCTACAACGGAGTGCCGGCGAAGGCTCCAAGATGAGATCTCTTGGATACAGAAGGTTACGACGGTGGAAATTGTTTTTCGTTGGCTCCCTGGATGTTTTCGGGGTACGTAGGCTTATATAGGAGGAAGAAGTACGTCGGTGGACGCCCGAGGGGCCCACGAGACAGTGGGGCGCGCCCTATAGGGGGGGGGCCCTCCTATCTCTTGGAGGCCTCGGCTGCTTCTTGACTTGCACTCCAAGTCCTCTGGATCACGTTCGTTCCAAAAATCACGCTCCCGAAGGTTTCATTCCGTTTGGACTCCGTTTGATATTCCTTTTCTTCGAAATACAGAAATAGAGGCTGGGCCTCCGGTTAATAGGTTAGTCCCAAAAATGATATAAATGTGTAAAATAAAGCCCATAAACATCCAAAAGGGGTAATATAATAGCATGGAACAATCAAAAATTATAGATACGTTGGAGACGTATCGAGCATCCCCAAGCTTAATTCCTGCTCGTTCTCGAGTAGGTAAATGATAAAAAGAGAATTTTTTATGTGGAATGCTACCTAGCATAATTCTTAATGTAATTTTCTTTATTGTGGCATGAATGTTCAGATCCAAATGATTCAAAATAAAAGTTCATATTGATAAAAGAAATAGTAACACTTCAAGCATACTAATAAAAGTAATCATGTCTTCTCAAAATAACATGGCAAAAGAAAGTTCATCCTACAAAATCATATAGTTAGGCTATGCTTCATTTTTGTCACACAAAGATGTTCCCAACATCTATACCCCCGATGACAAGCCAAGCAATTGTTTCATACTTAAATAATATCAAACTTTTTCAACCTTCGGGCAATACATGAGCGTGAGCTATGGATATAGCACTATGGGTGGAATAGAATATGATGATGGGGATTGTGTGGAGAAGACAAAAACGGAGAAAGTCTCACATTGACGAGGATAATCAACGGGCTATGGAGATGCCCATCAATTGATGTCAACATGAGGAGTAGGGATTGCCATGCAACGGATGCACTAGAGCTATAAATGAATGCTCAACAAAAGAAAACTAGTGGGTGTGCATCCAACTTGCTTGCTCACAAAGACCTAGGGCATTTGAGGAAGCCCATCGTAGGAATATACAAGCCAAGTTCTATAATGAAAAATTCCCACTAGTATGAAAAAGACAACTTATGAGACTCACTATATGAAAAACATGGTGCTACTTTGAAGCACAATATATGAGACTCACTACATGAAGAACAAGGTGCTACTTTGAAGCACAAGTGTGGAAAAAGAGATAGTAACATTGCCCTTTTTATTTATTTATTTCTTTTCTTTTTTTTCTTTTTTTGGCCTTTTTTTTACCTTTCTTCTTTTTTTCCTTTTTTTCTTTTTGGGCAATGCTCTAATAATGATGATCATCACACTTCTATTAATTACAACATATGAATTACAACTCGAAACTAGAACAAGATATGACTCTATATGAATGCCTCTGGCGGTGTACCGGGATGGTGCAATGAATCAAGAGTGACATGTATGAAAAATAATGCACGGTGGCTTTGCCACAAATACGATGTCAACTACATGATCATGCAATGGCAATATGACAAAAGTAAAGTATGTCATGATGATGATAAACGGAACGGTGGAAAGTTGCATGGCAATATATCTCGGAATGGCTATGGAAATGCCATAATAGGTAGGTATGGTGGCTGTTTTGAGGAAGATATAAGGAGGTTTATGTGTGATAGAGCGTATCATATCACGGGGTTTGGATGCACCGGCGAAGTTTGCACCAACTCTCAAGGTGAGAAAGGGCAATGCACGGTACCGAAGAGGCTAGGAATGGTGGAAAGGTAAAAGTTTGTATAATCCATGGACTCAACATTAGTCAAAAGAACTCATATACTTATTGCAAAAAATTTGAAGTCATCAAAAACCAAGCACCATGCGCATTCTCCTAGAGGGATAGATTGGTAGGAAAAGACCATCGCTCGTCCCCGACCGCCACTCATAAGGATGCACAATCCAAGTACACTTCATGTTTCAAATTTGTTACACAACTTTAACCATATGTGCATGCTACGGGACTTGCTAACTTCAACACAAACATTCTTTAAATTCATAATCACCCAACTAGCATGACTTTAATATCACTACCTCCATATCTCAAAACGATTATCAAGTATCAAATTGATCATAGCATCCAATTCACTTCCTATGATAGTTTTTATTATACCCAACTTGGATGCCAACCATTATAGGACCAATTTTATAACCATACCAAATACCATGCTGTTCTAAAAGACTCTTAAAATAATACAAGTGAAGCACGAGAGACTAGCAATTTCTACAAAAATAAGTCACCGCCGTGGTCTAAAAGATATAAGTGAAGCACTAGAGCAAAAACTATCAAGCTCAAAAGATATAAGTGAAGCACATAGAGTATTCTAGCAAATTCTAATCAAGTAGGCTTATCCCAAAAGGTGTGTACAGCAAGGATGATTGTGGTAAACTAAAAAGCAAAGACTAATGTAATTCTTTATTTATTTTGATTTTAAACCTACTGTACTCCAACTTCTCTATGGTTTATAAACTATTTTACTAGCCATAGATGCATCAAAATAAGCAAACAACACACGAAAAACAGAATCTGTCAAAAAAGAACAGTCTGTAGCAATGTGTAAGAGCATTACTAGTAGTACCCCTAAACCCTCAAACCCTCAAAAATAACCGCTTTTTTATGGGTTGAGATGAAAAATTCCCAAAGAATAAAACCCCTTAACCCTTAAACCCTCAAAAAAATTTAGAGGCTCAACCCCTATTCTCCTTCCCAGCCTGTAGAAACAGAGGTTGGCCAGCCCAACCCCTCCCCGACCTGGTTCCCTCGCCAGTTTCGCACGGGAGGGAGTTTTCAGCTCCCCCACCCCGGATCCGGCCACCCTCCCGCCGCGCCGCGCCCCGGCGGTCCATCCTCGGACGCCCCTCCGCCTCCCCGCCCCGTCGCGCACCGCCCCGCGGCCTCCCCACCCCGGCCGCGCGTCCTACTCCCCGCCATGGCCGCGCCTCCTCCTCCCCGCCCCGGCTTCCCCTCC
>NC_041393.1:158616177-158638390 GCF_002162155.2 Triticum dicoccoides | reverse complement strand
CAGGCCGTCCAAGCCGCGCCGCCGCCCTGCCCTCCCGCCGGCCGCCCCTCCCGTCCTACCCCGGCCGCCCTCCCGCCGTCCAAGCCGCGCCCCGGCCGCCCTCCCGCTGGCCGCTGACGCTGCCTCCTCCGAGGTGAGGTATGTGGTTTTTTTCATTTTGTTTCATTTTCTTTATTGTTTCATTTTTAGCACTAATTAGTGACTGTTCTTTGGGTTGCCGGGAACACTCAATGATATCAATATCCTCAATAGATCTCCTTTGTTCAAAAGATTGATTTCTGGGGATGCTCCAGCTTGCAACTACAAAATCATGGACAATGAGTACTCAATGGGATACTATCTCACCGATGGCATCTATCCCGAATGGGCAACTCTTGTGAAGTCCATCAAGGAGAAAAATGGGGTACCCTTAACAAGAAAAGAGGCTCATTTCACCAAGGCACAAGAGGCAGCCCGCAAGGATATTGAGAGAGCTTTCGGTGTTTTTTAAGCAAGGTTTGCCATAGTTCGTGGTCCAGCTCGGTTTTGGGACAAAAAAACCTTGATGAACATCATGAAATGTTGTGTGATTCTACACAACATGATCCTAGAGGATGAGAGAGGGTTAAACCTCCCTTGTTTCTATGACAATGTTGGTACCCGTGTGCAACTGGAAAGAAACCCTTCTCGCATACACGCTTTTCTTCAAGCACATCGTCAGATTGAGCATGCAACCACTCATGGTCGGCTCCGGGATGATCTAGTAGTGCACCACTGGTAGTTGGATGGGCGGCGCATTGGCCCATGATGTATCTTTGTTTTACTTTTCTATGTCCTATTTGATTTGAACAATTAGTGCAATTTGCTCAAACATTCTTGTAATAATTTGAATGATTATTGTTTTATTCGGTGTTGTAATAATAACTAGAATGATTACTGTTTTATGTCAAATGTGATGGAATTTGTGATATGTCATATGATGAAATGTGATGAAATGTGTGATATATGAAATGACAGTTTTAAAGGTTGGGGTCGAGGCAAAGACTAGAACCCTCAAATCTAATCCTTAAAGCAGTTTAAGGGTTGGGTTTGAGGGTTCTAGTATTTGCCCCTGTTTTTCAACCCTTAAAAGTGTCAAAAAGTGGCACTTCTCAACCCTTAAAACTGCTTTAAGGATTTGAGGGTTTGAGGGTTCTACTAGTAATGCTCTAACTAATGCAAACTTCTGGAACTCTAAAAATCCTACCAAAATAGGAAGTCCTGGACAATTTATCTATTGATCAGCAGCAAAAAGAATCAACGCAAAAGCTCATTTCTGTGATTTAACAAAACTAAATTCGTGCGCAGAGTTTCTGTTTTTCAGCAGAATCAAATCAACTATCATCAAAGGTTATCCTATAGGTTCTACTTGGCACAAAAACTAATTAAAAGATAAAAACACATCTAAACAGAAGGTAGATGCAAGATTTATTACTAAACAGGAACAAAAACAAAGACACAAAGAAAATTGGGTTGCTTCCCAATTAGCGCTATCGTTTAACGCCCCTAGCTAGGCATAAAAGCGAAGATAGATCTAACTAGTGCCATCTTTGGCACTAAATTCATAAGTAGCCCGCATGATAGATTCATAAGATAATTTGACTTTCTTTCTTGGAAAGTGCTCCATGCCTTTCTTTAATGGAAACTGGAATCTAATATTCCCTTCCTTCATATCAATAATCGTGTCAATCGTTTTAAGGAAAGGTCTACCAAGAATAATAGGGCAAGAAAGATTGCAATCTATATCAAGAACGATAAAATCTACGGGCACCAAATTTCTATTTGCAACAATGAGAACATCATTGATCCTTCCCATTGGCTTTTTAATGGTGGAATCTGCAAGGTGCAAATTTAAAGAACAATCATCAAGATCATGGAAACCTAGAATATCACATAAAGTTTTCGGAATCATGGAAACACTAGCACCCAAATCACACAAGGCAAAACACTCATGGTCTTTAATTCTAATATTTATAGTAGGTTCCCACTCATCATTAAGTTCTCTAGGTATAGAAACTTCCAAATTAAGTTTTTCATCATAAGATTGCATCAAGGCATCAACGATATGTTTGGTAAAAGCTTTATTTTGACTATAAGCATGAGGAGAATTAACAACGGATTACAACAAGGAAATACAACCTTCTAAAGAACAATTATCATAATCAAAATCCTTGAAATCCGAGATAGTGGGTTCAATGCTATTTAAAGTTGTGACCTCCCCAATCCCACTTTTACCAAATTTAGCATCAAGATCTAAAAACTCTGAATTCTTGGGGCGCCTTCTAGGTAAAGTTGACTCATCATCAGTCCCATAATTATCAAGATTCATATTGCAAAACATAGATCTAATAGGAGATGCATCAATAACTTTAAGATCTTCATCATTATTTTCATGGAAACTAGAAGAACACACTTTTATAAAGCAATCTTTCTTCGCAGGCAATCTAGCGGTTCTTTCCTTGCACTCATCAATGGAAATTCTCATGGCTTTGAGGGACTCATTGATATCATGCTTAGGCGGAGAAGATCTAAGTTTAAGAGAATCAACATCAAGCGAAAGTCTATCAATGTTCCTAGCCAAATCATCAACTTTGAGCAATTTTTCTTCAAGCAAAGCATTAAAATTCTTTTGAGAAATCATAAATTCTTTCTCGCTATTCTCAAAATCAGAGGGCATCTTATTAAAATTACCATAAGAATTATTGTAGGAATTTCCATAATTATTAGAGGAATTTCTAGGGAACGGTCTAGAATTAAAGTTTCCTCTATAAGCATTGTTTCCAAAACTATTCCTACCAACAAAATTCACATACATAGATTCATTATTATTCTCAATCAAAGTAGACAAAGGCATATCATTGGGATCAAGAGGAGTATTTTTAGTAGCAAACAACTTCATAAGTTCATCCATCGTTCCACTCAAGACATTGATTTCTTCTATAGCATGCACTTTTTTACTAGAAGATCTTTCGGTGTGCCATTTAGAATAATTAGCCATAATATTATCAAGAAGTTTCGTAGCATCTCCTAACGTGATTTCCATAAACGTGCCTCCCGCGACCGAATCTAAGAGATTTCTAGAAGCAGAGTTCAAACCGGCATAAAAAATTTCTATAATCATCCATAAATTCAAACCATGAGTAGGGCAATTGCGAAGCATCAATTTCATTCTTTCCCAAGATTGGGCAACATGCTCATGATCAAGTTGTTTAAAATTCATAATATCGTTCCTAAGAGTGATAATCTTAGCGGAAGGAAAATACTTAGAGATAAAAGCATCTTTGCACTTGTTCCAAGAATCAATACTATTTTTAGGCAAAGACGAAAACCAAACTTTAGCACAATCTCTAAGTGAAAACGGAAATAACTTCATTTTGACAATATTGTTATCTGTATCTTTCTTCTTTTGCATATCACACAAATCAACAAAGTTGTTTAGATGAGTAGCGACATCTTCACTAGGAAGGCCGGCGAATTGATCGTTCATAACAAGATTCAGCAAAGCAATATTGATTTCACAAGACTCAACATCATTAAGAGGAGCAATCGGAGTACTAAGGAAATCATTATTATTGGTATTCGAGAAATCACACAATTTGGTATTATCTTGCGCCATGGCAACAAGTAATCCAACACACAAGCAAAAAGAAAAAGGCAAGCGAAAAAAAGAGGAGGAGATTGGGAAAGAGAGGGGAAATAAAATGGCAAGGGTGAAGTGGGGGAGAGGAAAACGAGAGGCAAATGGCAAATAATGTAAATGCGAGGGGGGTGGGTTTGTGATGGGTACTTGGTATGTCTTGACTTGAGCGAAGACCTCCCCGGCAACGGCGCCAGAAATCCTTCTTGCTACGTCTTGAGCTTGCGTTGGTTTTCCTTGAAGAGGAAAGGGTGATGCAGCAATAGTAGCATAAGTATTTCCCTCAGTTTTTGAGAACCAAGGTATCAATCCAGTAGGAGGCTCCTCAAAAGTCCCACGCACCTACACAAACAAACAAAGAACTCGCAACCAACACAATAAAGGGGTTGTCAATCCCTTCAGGCCACTTGCGAAAGTGAGATCTAATAGAGATAGTATGATAAGATAAATATATTTTTGGTATTTTATAATATAGATGCAAAAATTAAAGATGCAAATAAAAGTAGATTGGAAGCAAATATGATAAGAGATAGACTCGGGGGCCATAGGTTTCACTAGAGGCTTCTCTCAAGATAGCATAAGTATTATGGTGGGTGAACAAATTACTGTTGAGCAATTGATAGAAAAGCGAATAATTATGAGATTATCTAGGCATGATCATGTATATAGGCATCATGTCCGTGACAAGTAGACCGACTCCTGCCTGCATCTACTACTATTAATCCACACATCGACCAACTCCTGCCTGCATCTAGAGTATTAAGTTCATGAAGAATAGAGTAACGCATTAAGCAAGATGACATGATGTAGAGGGATAAACTCAAGAAATATGATATAAACCCCATCTTGTTATCCTCGATGGCAACAATACAATACGTGCCTTGCTGCCCCTGCTGTCATTGGGAAAGGACACCGCAAGATTGAACCCAAAGCCAAGCACTTCTCCCATGGCAAGAAAGATCAATCTAGTATGCCAAACCAAACTGATAATTCGAAGAGACTTGCAAAGATAACTCAATCATACATAAAAGAATTTATAGAAGATTCAAATATTATTCATAGATAAACATGATCATAAACCCACAATTCATCGGATCTCGACAAACACACCACAAAAAGAGTTTACATCGAATAGATCTCCACAAGAGAGGGGGAGAACATTGCATTGAGATCCAAAAAGAGAGAAGAAGTCATCTAGCTAATAACTATGGACCCGTCGGTCTGTATTAAACTACTCACAACTCATCGGAGGAGCAAGGATGTTGATGTAGAAGCCCTTCGTGGTTGATTCCCCCTCCGGCAGAGTGCCGGCGAAGGCTCCATGATGGGATCTCGCGGATACAGAAGGTTACGGCGGTGGAAATTGTTTTTCGTTGGCTCTCTGGATGTTTTCGGGGTACGTAGGCTTATATAGGAGGAAGAAGTACGTCGGTGGACGCCCAGGGGCCCACGAGACAGGGGGCGCATCCTATAGGGGGGGCGCCCTCCTATCTCGTGGAGGCCTCGACTGCTTCTTGACTTGCACTCCAAGTCCTCTGGATCACGTTCGTTCCAAAAATCACGCTCCCGAAGGTTTCATTCCGTTTGGACTCCGTTTGATATTCCTTTTCTTCGAAATAATGAAATAGGCAAAAAAAACAGCAATACAGGCTGGGCCTCCGGTTAGTAGGTTAGTCCCAAAAATGATATAAATGTGTAAAATAAAGCCCATAAACATCCAAAAGGGGTAATATAATAGCATGGAACAATCAAAAATTATAGATACGTTGGAGACGTATCAATCGCCTCCATAATCGAGAAACATTTCCTTAGTCCTTACTAAGGATATTCTTGACCGTTGTCCGATGATCTACTCCTAGATCAAAATTGTACTCCCTTGCCAAACTCAGAGAAAGGTATACAATAGGTATGGTACATAGCATAGAATATTTTATAGAACCTATGACTGAGGCACGTGGAATGACTTTTCGTTCTCTTTCTATTTTCTACCATGGTCAGGTTTTGAGTCTTACTCAACTTTACACCTTGCAACACAGGAAAGAACTCCTTCTTTGACTGTTCCATTTTGAACTACTTCAAAATCTTATCAAGGTATGTACTCATTGAAAAATCTTATCAAGCGTCTTGATCTATCTCTATAGATCTTGATGCTCAATGTGTAAGCAGCTTCACCGAGGTCTTTCTTTGAAAAATTCCTTTCAAACACTCCTTTATGCTTTCCAGAAAATTCTGCATTATTTCTGATCAACAATATGTCATTCACATATACTTATCAGAAAGGCTGTAGTGCTCCCACTCACTTTTCTGTAAATATAGGCTTCGCCGCAAGTCTGTATAAAACTATATGCTTTGATTAACTCATCAAAGCATATATTCCAACTCCGAGATGATTGCACCAGTCCATAGATGGATCACTGGAGCTTGCACACTTTGTTCGCACTTTTAGGATTGACAAAACCTTCTGGTTGCATCATATACAACTCTTCTTTGATAAATCCATTAAGGTATGCAGTTTTGATGTCCATTTGCCAGATTTCATAAAATGTGGCAATTGCTAACATGATTCGGACAGACTTAAGCATCGATACGAGTGAGAAAATCTCATCATATTCAACACCTTGAACTTGTTGAAGAACCTTTTTGCGACAAGTCGAGCTTTGTAGATAGTAACACTACTATCAGTGTCGTGGAAATATCACGTTAGATGTCCTAGCGGAAGGACTTAGTCATGGAGCCATCGCAATGAGATTAGCCTGAAGGGGTTAAACCGGACAAGGGACACGAGAGTTTATACTAGTTCGGCCCCTTCAATGAAGGTAAAAGCCTACGTCTAGTTGTGATGGAATTATTGGGGTTTCGTTGACCAGGGAGCAAATACGCTTTGCCTGAGTCTCGAGTTGTTGTCTGTTGTCCCTGAACCGCCGTCGGGTTGTCCCTTTATATACACAGGTTGATGCCCGGCCGGTTTATAGAATCTCGAGGCCGACTCATACAAGTTTTCGGCTCAGTCTCTCCCTTTCCCTATCTTACAACACAAGTTATACAACTATGACAGTTTAACACTATGGGCCCTAATCCGCCTCTAGGCTTCGGGCCTCTAAGCATTATCAGTAAAGCGCCATCTTCTTGTCTTCATGGGTTTTAATATGGTTGAGCGTGAACCGGCCCCTCCTGGGCAGTTTACACTCAGTAGTTATATCCTCAACATTAGGCCCCAGATTGATTTGAAGTTGTTCATGTCAATCTTCAACATTTAGAAAAATTCCATGGGCATCTTCTAATAATTCTCGGTAAACCGTCATGTTGTCTTCTTCCTGTAAACTTTGGTGAACCTACGTGACGTCATCTTCTGTCACTGCAGTAAATCATCGTGATGTCATCTCTGCATAAAAAGATTTATGAAGATTCCCTTCTCCTAATTAAATCCCGAAGATCGAGGCGACAGCTGCGCCCCCTTTTGCCGCTTCAGGCCCCTCGATTCTCGCGCCTACCGTTTATCCCCTTTTCTTTATAAATAGGGTCGAGGGGTCTTTCCATTTTTTTCCCTTACCTCTCGTCTTCCTCCTTGCAACCCGAAGAACTCCAGCGCCGTCGCCGCCGCCGTCGTCCTCGAATCTGCACCGTCTTGGGCCGCTGCATCACCCTGTTCGTTCCAGAGCTCCTGCGATACTACTCCGCTGCTGCACGGCCCTGGTAAGTTTTCTTCCCGTAACCCTAGATCTCCATTAGGGCTTCGAGTTCATCTGTGTTCATTGATATTCATCAGTCCTTCTCTGCCTTTCCCTTAGCCTCTTTACTGAATCTAGCTATGCCTGATAGTTTCTTTTGCGGCTAGATCTATAACTTTAATCTGTCACACCACAGCGTCTTGCAGTTCCTAAAAAAACTCCATATGGACCTTCTCTGTTCCACCTAGCGCCATTGTAGGGCTTCAAATAAATTTTCTTTATTGAACCATGGTAGATCCAAAATTATACTGCCATATTGTGAAATCTGTTTCTGTAAACACTTAGTAGATTTCAGCTCTGCCTCCTCTGTTTAAGGGCAGTTTAACCTTCAATAGTTGATAATCCACCGTATTCCATTAGCCCTCACTTAAACCGCCGTATTATCTTGAGTAGTAAATTCCGGTTTAACTCACAGACATGCCTTGATCAAATTCCCCGGTTTAACACTGATTAGTGCACATCGACCTTCAATCGTAAACTGGCCTTCATTTTTCTTTTACAGTTTGTTCTCCAAGATGACCAAGCAATTCTCTGCTTGCAACTGGGCTCCTTCCCAGATTACGGAAACATAAATCAATGGATATGTTGTAACTGGCGCTTTAGCCTCAAAAAAATGTCCTTCATTGGAGTGTCCCTGGCCCTGACTGCCCTCCTGAACCTCAAGATGGAGAAGTCATCGTGTTCATGCAACATCTAGACCAGGGATTCAGCCCTCCCGGATCAAAGTTTTTCCGGGATGTACTCGCTAGCTTTCAACTCCATCCACAAGATATTGGACCAAATTCTGTGTCCAACATATGCAACTTCCAAGTATTCTGTGAAGTTTACCTTCAAGAAGAACCATCTGTTGAGCTCTTCCGAGACTTTTTTCATTTAAACCGCCGAACTGAGTTCTCTGATGGTCCCAATACTAAACTTGGTGGGGTGTCAATCCAGAAGAGGAAAGAAGTTGATTTCCCTCATGCAAAACATCATAGCCACCCCAAAGACCGGAACCTAACATGGTTTTATTGTCAAAACACTGCTCCTGCTGGAGAAAGTCCTTTGTCGGGTTACCGTGCTCACCGGCTCAGCAATGGCCATCCACTACCTCAACGGCTCATCGCCAAAGAGCGATAGGCTTATGCACCTCAACTCGCCAAGCTCCGGGCTCTCCTAGCCAATGGTTTGACTGGTGTTGACCTCGTTCGCTGCTGGGTTGCATGGCATGTCCTTCCTTTAAGCCGCCGCTCCGGATTGATGCACGAGTATACCGACAATGCCAAGGATCCTCAACGGTTTAATGAGATAGAAATGACTGATGATGAAGTCACTGAATCTGTGAAGAAGATGCTAGATGAACCGATCGCTGCATGCAGCCAAACTGGGCTGGCCCCTTTTTACACTTCCAGCAAACCGCCAGCGGTAAAGATTTTAACCTTGTGCTTTCTTGATCCGCCTCCGCTTTAACATTGTTCTAATAAACCTTTGTTTTAATTTTATAGGCCAATAGCTACTTCTGGAAAAGGAAAGCTTCAGACAAACCGGGAAGGGCTCCTCGTGCCAAAAGCAAAGTTATAAAGAAACCAGCAAAGAAGAAAACCGACGAGTCCGCTGATCCGCCCGAAGATATCGAGGAATCGGATCAAGAGGTAGAACTTGACTCCCTTGGCTCCTTTTTCATACACCTTATTAACAATGACTATTACCAAGATGATGCGGAAGCTAGCCGCGTTGATCATATTGAGGTAATCTCCCTTTCCTCCGGTTCAGATCACGTGCCGGTTCAAAAATTTCGTCGTGCAGTTCGGAAAGTAAAACGCTCTCACCCTCTTGCTCATTTGGATCCACAAATTTCTTTGAAGACACAGCAACATGAAGGTCGTCGCACAACCCGGCACAGTGGCCAACAAGTCACTTCCTTCACTTTACCAGACACTCCACCTCGAAAACATCGTCCAAAGGTCTCTTCCTCTTTTAATAAACCTTGTCCCTTGGCGGGTTGCTTTCGATACCCACTTAATTCGTCTGATTCAAATTATCAGGTAACTTCTAACTCTTCATCTGGTGATTCATCAACCACGCAATTGCCTCCCCTCAAGACCGTCACTGGGTAAGCATACCTCCCTTTAGCTTTTTCCATCATGCGTCGGTTTACCATACTAATATTTTTTTTATGTTTGTAGTGCCAAGGCCCGACTGAGCAAGAAAGCCAAAACCAGTGGCCCCACTGATGAAGTTGAACCGGAGAAGACCTCGGAAGATGCTGGTAGAGACACTGAGGTTGCCATGGATGACTCTACCCCACAAGATCCAGCCACTGATGCTAATCCGCCGGAAGCTGATCCGACCACGCATGTTGATCCATCAAGCCCGCATGCTATGCCTCCAAGTCCAGCTGCTGATCCGCCGAGCCCAGCTGCTAATCCGCAAAGCCCAGCTGCTAATCCGCCGAGCCCAGCCAGGGATATCGTCAATCCGCCAAGTCCGTCAAAAGGTGGCGATGATGATGTTATTATCACTGGTACAGCTCATACCTCCCCAGGCAATCCGGTTGCCTTATCAAAGCACACTTCTAAGCAAGAATTTGCTGCTATGGGCAAGGGGATAGAGAAAACAGATTTATCCAGCTATGTCAACTTTTCTGCCAAAGAGCTTCATTCCGGTTTCTTACATCGCCTCTACACAAGCCGAGACTATGAAGCCGGTTTGGTGAACATGATGAAGGAGCGCTATGAGGTAACCCTCCACACACTTTAATCTTGCTTTGTTCTGTATATCTCTATTGTAGCCCCCAAGGGTCGGTTTGTCTCTTGAAGACAAACCGGGACTTGTGAATTAAGCATGCTTCAACTGAGTAGCCCCCAAGGGCCAGTTTAATCTTATCAAGGTGAACCGGGACTTCATGACCCAATATTCATTTTGCCATCTCCTTTTGCCTGTAAACTTTTTGATCAAACATGCATTAGCCCCCAAGTGCCAAGATTCATACTTGTATTGAGCCTTGGGACTTTTTAAATAAGCAGAAAGAGAAAAGCATTCCGCATTAGCCCCCAAGTGCCAAGTGTATAACTGGTTATATGCTTGGGACTTTGAGAAAAATATCATCATCATCTGATCTTTGCAGGCCAATATAAACAACAAAGACTCCAAAATTGCCGATCTTCAAAAGAATATCAAATCCCAGCAATCAGAGACTTCCAAGGCCAAGGATGAGCTTAAAACCGCTTTGACAGCCATGGAACAACTTAAGGAAGGGTTCAAGAATGAACATGCTAGCTGGGAAACTGAAAAGACTGCATTGTTGAAGCGGGCTGAAGACGCCGAGTCAGCTCTTAAACCGGTGGCGGAAGAGCTAACTGGGTTGAACGCCAAGTAAATGCCATGACCTCTGCAATATTTGGTAAATACTCTTGTCAAAATCTCCTGAATAACCATCTTTGAAATTGCCGGTTTAACATCGATATCTTAAACCGTTATAGGTGGCCGTGTTGCTCATCTGGGCGCTGACATGCGGATGAAGCTGAAGGCAGCATGTATGTTGATAGAGCAACCGTATACCGGTGCCCAACGGGTTATCTGTGCAGTCTCATACAACAAACCAGAACCAACATTGATCAAGGACACACTAGCAAGGTTATCAATGGCGCCGGCGCAGATAGAGGAGATGAAGCGATCCGCTGCCAGGGCTGGCGCTTTGTTGGCACTTATTCGAGCCAAAGCATGGATAGCTGATCTGGATCCAGTTGATATTGCCAAGGGCTATCCTGGTGAGCAAGAAAATGGGGCAGAATTTGATAATGAAGCCCTCAAAGCCCTGACAAAGGAGATGCATCCTTTGGCAAGTCAATTGGCGGAAGAGGCTAATTTGACTGTTCATCGGTCCTTCTATGATGCCAACAACCAACGGATTGACACTGCTATGAAGGAAGTGCAAAATCTTATCCCGCCAATCCGTAAGCACACTTACGCCCCTAACGTTGATCCGTCCGAACTTATAAGTTAAGAGGCTGTCTTTCAAGCTTTAACCCAGATTGACTGGACCACCATTGACTTCCAGCCACTGGATGGGGAGGAGGAGGCTGAACCGACACTAGAAGATCCATCAGCCTCTCGTCAACCCGGCAAAGAGTCTTAATCCGGCAACTGGGTTGATATTCGCAGATTGTGTTCTGTGTAAAGAACAATCACTTGTTTTGGGCCTTAAAGCGCCTTGTAATAGGCTAGTTGGCATACTTTGATTTGCTGCCATTGTGCAATGCCACTTGATATTTTAATCCAGCATGATATTGTGATGCTTTATTTGTCTTGGTATGCTGTACAAGTCTTGTTATCTGCATGTTAAATACTTAAACATGTCCTGGCGGTTTACCGCCAGACGGGTTATGATACCCAAAACAGAAATAGAATCCTCATAACAAAGGTGATAAGGTACTGAAATATGAATCATATCATACATGTGATATTAAATCACTGTTGTTGGTCGGCCAACTTATTTAGTAATGATGAACACCCAAACTTTGGGTGTCGGAAGGTACCCACCATATTATGTTGGTGCATAACAAGCCATACCAGTATTGATAAACACCAGATGATCATTCTGGCGACTTATAGTCAATACCAGACCGGATTAAAAGATGTCGGTTCACCCTTGATTATATGCTTAACAGCTGATATTTGTAAGCCACAGCGGGTTAAGAAACGTCGGGTTAAGATGAAGACATATAGTCTAGCCAGGTCGAAAGATGCCGGTTTACTTGAAAAGTTTGATCAATAAAGATAAAAATTGTAAAAAGCGAAAGCAAATAAAACTTGTAGTCGAGGCTTTTCGAGGGCTGCCAGGCCCAAATTCGAGGCTTTTTGTGGGCTGCTAGGCCGCTGAGTTAAACCATTTGACAAAGCCTTTTAAGATGGGCCTCCAACTAACCAAACATCGTTTTAACTTTGACAAGTTCAGGGTCTTAATGAGAGTAACTGTCAAACGTTCAGCGGGTCATGCCAGGATTACCTCGATAGGAGTGGCTTACTTGATGAAGGCAGGTTAACCTGGGGTTTTAGGTGAATACACCAGGCTTCCAAGCCGTGGGTCGATACCCGATTACAAGGGTCCTTTCAAACTCTTTGTTACTTTACACAAGAAGCCCCCAAGTAACTTTGTGAGTTGTGCTCAATGGGTGCCTATGTTTGAGTCGTGCTTGTAGCAATAGATCTCTCTTTATCCCCTTGGGTGTGAAGCTCTCAAGCTGTATGATGGCATAATAGCCGGTTTAATGGACAAAACGGGTCATCACTTTGGAAGCAGAAGCCCCCTTGTAACCAAGAAATATTGGAAGAACGGCAGAGGCCCTGCTTGTATCAAGGATGCCGGTTTATTATATTGATCATAATATATACATTGTCATAATATGTACATAAGAAGAGCCTATAACTCAGGTGTAGTAAGGCCAAAGGAGAGCTATGTTCCATGGCCGTCGGGTCTCCTCCTCAGAAGTGTGTGAGTCTTCTCGAACGTCAATGAGGTAGTATGATCCATTGTGCAGATTCTTGCTGACCACAAAAGGCCCTTCCCAAGGTGGGGATAACTTGTGCATATCGGTCTGATCCAGGATGAGCCGGAGCACTAAGTCGCCTTCTTGAAAGGTTCTTGTTCTAACCCGGCGGTTGTGATAACGCCGCAGGTCTTGCTGATAAACCACAAAGCGAGCCAATGTCATGTCCCGTTTCTCATCTAACAGGTCCAGTGCTTCTTGACGTGCTTGCTCATTGTCCGCTTCAACATAATTGGCAACCCGGGGTGAGTCATGACGAATGTCACTGGGGAGAACCGCCTCTGCTCCGTAAACCATGAAGAAGGGCGTATAACTTGTAGATTGGTTTGGGGTGGTGTTTATGCTCCATAACACAGATGGTAGTTCTTCCACCCAACAACCCGGCGTCCTCTTCAAAGGGACCATGAGCCGGGGCTTTATACTCTTTAAAATTTCCTGATTAGCCCTCTCAGCCTGACCATTAGACTGGCGGTGAGCCACGGACACTACGTCAAGCCGGATGTGCTCTCGTTGACAAAATTCCTCCATCTCACCTTTGGAAAGGTTCGTGCCATTATCTGTGATGATGCTATGTGGAAAACCAAAACGGGAGATCACCCTCTTGAGGAATTGAACCGCCGTGGCTGTGTCACATTTGCTTACTGGCTCCGCTTCAACCCACTTAGTAAATTTGTCAACCGCCAACAAGAGGTGGGTCTTCTTATCCTTGGATCGCTTAAAAGGACCCACCATATCAAGCCCCCAAGTGGAAAACGGCCAAGTTATTGGAATCATCCGTAGCTCTTGAGCCGGCACATGAGCTGACGTGAAAATTTCTGACAAGCATCACACCGCTTTACCGGGTCCTCAGCATCGGCGTGAGCCGTCAGCCAGTAAAAACCATGATGAAAAGCTTTGGCCACCAAGGATTTTGAACCGGCGTGATGACCACAGTCTCCTTCGTGGATCTCGCCAAAATCTCACGACCTTCTTCCGGAGAGACGCAACGCTGAAACGCCCCTGAAACACTACAATGATGCAACTCGCCATTAATGATTGTCATGGACTTGGATCGCCGGACTATCTGTCTGGCCAGAACTTCATCTTCTGGTAACTCGCCCCGGTTCATGTACGCCAAGTATGGAACCGTCCAATCCGGAATGATATGTAAAGCAGCCACCAACTGTGCCTCCGGATCAGGAATAGCAAGGTCCTCCTCTATGGGTAGCTGAACCGACGGATTGTGTAGGACATCCAAAAAGGTATTGGGTGGCACCGGTTTACGCTGAGACCCCAGCCGGCTTAAAGCATCAGCTGCTTCGTTTTTACGCCGATCAATGTGCTCAACCTGATAACCTTTGAAGTGACCAGCCACAATATCCACTTCTCGCCTGTAAGCCACCATCAGGGGATCTTTAGAGTCCCAAGTGCCAGAAACTTGTTGAGCCACCAGATCAGAATCTCCAAGGCATTGTACTCGGCTTAAGTTCATCTCCTTAGCCACTCGAAGACCGTGGAGTAAGGCCTCATACTCAGCTGCATTGTTAGTACAAGGGAACATTAAGCAAAGAACATAATGAATTTTATCACCTCGAGGGGAAGTAAGGACAACTCCAGCCCCCGAGCCCTCCAATTGCCTGGACCCGTCAAAGTGAATAGTCCAGTCTATATTGTCCGGTTTGTCCTCCGGTATCTGCAACTCTATACAATCATTGATGAAATCCACAAGGGCTTGGGATTTGATTGTTGTTCGAGGCATATACTTCAAACCGTGCGGCCCAAGCTCAACAGCCCACTTGGCAACCCGGCCGGTTGCTTCCCTGTTTTGGATTATATCCCCCAAAGGAGCAGAACTGACCACTGCGATGGGGTGACCTTGAAAGTACTGTTTAAGCTTCCAACTTGCCATAAAAACCCCATACACCAGCTTCTGCCAATGCGGATATCTTTGCTTTGACTCAATGAGTACTTCACTGATATAATAAACCAGTCTTTGAACCAGGTATTCCTTCCCAGCCTCCTTGCGCTCCACCACAATGGCAACACTGACAGCTCGGGCATTAGCAGCCACATATAACAGCAGCGGCTCCTTATCAACTGGAGCGGCAAGAACCGGCGGTTCAGCCAACTGCTTCTTCAAGTCTTCAAACGCCGCATCAGGAGCCTCGCTCCAGACAAAATTGTCTGTCTTCTTCAACATCTGGTACAGATGGATCGCCTTCTCTCCCAACCTGTTGATAAACCGGCTCAAGGCCGCAATACGACCCGCCAGATGTTGAACATCATTAATACATGCCGGTTTAGCCAGAGATGTGATATCCTTGATCTTTTCCGGATTAGCCTCAATGCCTCGATTGGACACCAGAAAACCCAAGAGCTTGCCAGCCGGTACACCAAAGACACACTTAGCCGGATTGAGCATCATTTTATAAACTCGCAGATTATTAAAGGTTTATTGCAAATAAGGGATGAGCATCTCTGCTTTCCTGGACTTGACTACAATATCGTCCACATAAGCATGAATGTTGCGCCCAATCTGAGTATGAAGACAATTCTGCACGCAACGTTGATAAGTTGCCTGGGCACTCTTGAGCCCAAAAGGCACGGATACATAGAAGAAGGCTCCAAAGGGAGTAATGAAAGTTGTCTTCTCCTGGTCCTTAACTGCCATCTTGATCTGATGATAACCGGAATAAGCATCCAGAAAACTCAACCGCTCACAACCCACCGTAGCATCAATGATTTGATCAATACGAGGGAGAGCCAAGGGATCAGCCGGGCAAGCTTTGTTCAAATCTGTGTAATCCACACACATAAGCCAAGTGCCGTTTTTCTTAAGTACTAGCACCGGATTAGCCAACCACTCTGGGTGAAATACTTCCACGATAAACCCTGCTGCCAGGAGCCAGGCTACCTCTTCTCCAATGGCCTTGCACCGTTCCTCATTAAAGCAGCGAAGAAACTGTTTTTGACCGGTTTGAACTTCGGATCAATATTAAGAGTGTGCTCAGCGAGTTCCCTCGGTACACCTGGCATGTCAGAAGGCATCCATGCAAAGATGTCCCGGTTCTCACGGATGAACTCGATGAGAGCGCTTTCCTATTTGGGATCCAAGTTGACGATGATGCTGAACTGCTTGGTTGAATCGCCAGGAACAAAATCAACCAATTTGGTTTCATCAGCCGATTTAAACTTCAAAGCCGGATCATGCTCTGTGGTGGGCTTCTTTAAAGAAGTCATGTCTGCCGGATCAACATTGTCCTTATAAAACTTCAACTCTTCCGTTGCACAAACCGATTCGGCGTAGGTTGCATCTCCTTCCTCACACTCCAGAGCAATCTTACGGCTACCATGAACCATGATGGTTCCTTTGTGACCCGGCATCTTGAGCTGCAGATAAACGTAACACGGCCACGCCATGAATTTAGCGTAAACCGACCGTCCAAATAAAGCGTCGTACGGACTTCTGATCTTGACCACTTCAAAGGTCAGCGTCTCGGACCTAGAATCATGATCATCTCCAAAAACCACCTCAAGAGCTATCTTACCAACTGGGTAAGCCAATTTACCAGGCACCACTCCATGGAAAATGGTGTTTCACGGTCTAAGATTCTTATCTGTCAACCCCATACGCCGGAAGGTTTCATAGTACAAAATATTGATACTGCTCCCTCCGTCCATGAGCACCTTAGTGAACTTATAACCTCCCACCTGCGGTGCAACCACCAAAGCTAGGTGACCTGGATTGTCAACCCGGGGCGGATGATCCTTTCTGCTCCAGACAATAGGCTGCTCAAACCAGCGTAGGTAACGGGGTACTGCCGGACCTCACTGCCCTTTTATGAAGTTTCTGATCGCGCTTGCACAAGCTAGTAGTGAAGACATGATATTGTCCACCGTTTAACTACTTTGGGTTGCTCTGATAACCCGACTGCTGCTGATTCCCCTGATTACTCTGTTGATGGTTACCACCTTGGTTGTTCTGATTGCCCTGATTATTCTGAAACCCTGAGTTTGAACCGCCACCACCGTAACCTGACCCACGAAATCCTGGACCGGAACCACCAGATGTACCCTGATCATATCGAAAAAGATCAGAGTTTTTGAATTCCCTCATGATGTGGCAATCCTTCCAAAGGTGCGTGGCCGGAGCCTCCTTTGTCCCGTGCTTTGGGCAAGGTTGGTTTAACAGGCGTTCCAGATTCATTCCTCCACCGCGCTGGGGCGGTTTACCCTTATGGCGCTACATATTACCCTGCATACTAGTGTTAGCCACGAAATTAGAATTGCCCGCTTTACGCTTACCGTTATTTCCGTGGCCCGCCTGGTTATGCTGTCCCTTTGAACCGGCACTCTTCTTTCCCTTCTCTTGTTTCTCTTCATCAGAATCAGGGTCCTTGGTATTATCAGAATCAGCATATTTAACCAAAGCCGCCATGAGTGTTCCCATATCATTGCAGTGACGCTTGAGCCGTCCCAACTTCATTTTAAGTGACTTAAACCGGCAATTGCCCTCCAACGTCACAATTAGTGTATCCAGATTGATGCGGCCTAACGAGTGCAAAATTTCTAAAACCCGGCGCAACCAATGGGTTGTTGATTCATTCTCTCCTTGCACACAAGCCGCCAGATCTACAATGGACATAGGCTGCTTGCATGTGTCTTTGAAGTTTGCTATGACCTTGGCCTTCAACTCATCCCATGAATTGATCGAGTTAGCAGGCAGGCTCTTCAACCAGGTGCGAGCCGTTCCTTCTAACATCATGGTGAAGTACTTTGCACACGCCGCTTCATCCACATCTAGCATCTCCATTGCCATCTCATAACTCTCAACCCACGCCTCGGGGGCTGATCAGCGGTATAATTAGGCACCTTGTGTGGCCCTCTGAAATCCTTGGGCAATCGCACATTACGGAGAGCCGGGATAAGACACGACACTCCCCAAGAGCTGAAGGCAAGCCCTGTCCCTCGCTCTACTGACGCCGCTGGCTGAACCGGGGCGGGTTGATGACGACCCGCGTGTTGTGCTGCTAATGCGGCCTCCCTTTGCACTCTGCCATTATCCACCACATCCTGAGCATTTAAACCGCCGTTCACCGGATTAGGCCCTCGAGGGGTATCACGATGCCGCGCACTGCTTGACACGGCTGGTTCGTCTATGTGCCTGCTATAACTCTTGCTTGGACGAGGGGTTGAATGTATTCTGTCTCAGCTGTAAGAATAAGCATGTTGCTGTACAACGGCGGTTTGAAGAAGATCCCTGGCTCGTCGGGTCTCGATCGCTGCTAAGGAATCACCCTCCATCGGGATAGCCGCCAAACGTGATGTTGCTGCAATCATGTTATCCAAAGGACTGCAAAAGTGACCCGGTGGTGTCGTGACATACTGCGGCGGGTTGTCCATCCGTCGAGGCGGGTCCATCGTCCGTGGCTGATCCGGCGCTGCCCCACGTGCCTCGGTCTGGTTATCCTGGTGTACTGAAGAGATTCAGACCTTCGTAAATTTGCGGCAGTCGAGACCGGTACTTCCTTCTCATGACATCGTTTGATGCGTTCTGATCCAACATAAGCCGGTAATTCTGCGCCTGGATCTGCTGTGATTGGGCATCTAAAGCGGCCCGCTCTTCATCCATCCTAGCCTCCTCAGCTGCCAAGTCTGCTTTGGCCTGAGCTATCTGATCCCTTAGCTTCGTGGCATCCGCATTATGCTGAAGTTGAGTCTCTGGAGTCACCGTTGTGGTCAACAATGCTGTTAAATCGTCCAGTAAACCGGCAAGAACTTGAGCCGGCCGGCGCGCCGGGCCTCCTGCCGCGGCTACCGATCCGGAGACCATTGCTGCTATAGATGAAGATTGCACAGTGGGTTGCGTACCGGCCATGAAGATCGCAACCCGGTTTGGTCGTTCAAGGGGACCCGGAATACTGTCGCCATCGGAATATCCCTCAAACCGGCCATCGTGCAGTTGGTATAGCGACTCGGTTTCGCCAGTGGACGATTCACCATCTGAGTAGATGGCCATCTCACCATCGGACACCGGCTCAGATTCCGCTCCATGGATGAATCCTACGAACGCACGCTTCACGGCAGGCTGAACCCGGGCAGGACTTGCATGCTGAGCCATCTCGACAAGGTTGGTGGAGATGTCCGGCTCAGGGCCTGGTTCGCCGATCTTGCTAATGAAAACGTGAATCCCACCAAAGGGGACTCGGTAAGCGTACTCAATTGAGCTGGCCTCAGGGCCCCATCCTGCGTCATCGATGTAGAGCTTGCCGCGACAACTCTTGGTCATCCGGCCAACCACGTACCCCTTGAGTCCTTCAAAGCTGCCCTTCAAGAACTCGAAACCATCATGCGATAGCCCCACGGTGGGCGCCAACTATCGTGGAAATATCACGTCAGATGTCCTAGCGGAAGGACTTAGTCGTGGAGCCATCGCAACGAGATTAGCCTGAAGGGGTTAAACTGGACAAGGCACATGAGAGTTTATACTAGTTCGACCCCTTCAATGAAGGTAAAAGCCTACGTCTAGTTGTGATTGAATTATTGGGGTTTCGTTGACCAGGGAGCAAATACGCTTTGCCTGAGTCTCGAGTTGTTGTCTGTTGTCCCTGAACCGCCGTCAGGTCATCCCTTTATATACACAGGTTGATGCTCGGCCGGTTTACAGAGTCCCGAGGCCGACTCATACAAGTGTTTGGCTCGGTCTCTCCCTTTCCCTATCTTACAACACAAGTTATACAACTATGACGGCTTAACACTATGGGCCCTAATCCGCTTCTGGGCTTCGGGACTCTAAGCTTTATCAGTAAAGCGCCATCTTCTTGTCTTCATAGGTTTTAATATGGTTGAGCATGAACCGGCCACTCCTGGGCGGTTTACACTCAGTAGTTATATCCTCAACAATCAGCGTCTGTCTTCCTCTTGAAGATCCATTTATTTTCTATGGCTTGTCGATCATCGGGCAAGTCCACCAAAGTCCACACTTTGTTCTCATACATGTATCCCATCTCAGATTTCATGGCCTTCAAGCTATTTCGCGGAATCTGGGCTCATTATCACTTCCTCATAGTTTGTAGGTTCATCATGGTCTAGTAACATGACTTCTAGAATAGGATCACTGTACCACTCTGGTGCAGACTGTACTTTGGAAGACCTACGAGGTTCTGTAGTAACTTAATCTGAAGTTTCATGATCATCATCATTAGCTTCCTCACTAATTGGTGTCGGAATCACTGGAACTGATTTTTGTGATGAACTACTTTCCAATTCGGGAGAAGGTACAATTACCTCATCAAGTTTTACTTTTTTCCCACTCACTTCTTTCAAGAGAAACTCCTTCTCAAAGGATCCATCTTAGCAACGAATATCTTGCCTTCGGATATGTGATAGAAGGTGTACCAAACATTTTCCTTTGGGTATTCTATGAAGGCGCACTTCTCCGATTTGGGTTCGAGCTTATCAGGTCGAAACTTTTTCACATAAGCATCACAGCCCCAAACTTTAAGAAACGACAACTTTGGTTTCTTGCCAAACCATAGTTCATCAGGCGTCATCTCAACGGATTTTGATGGTGCCCTATTTAAAGTGAATGCAGCTGTCTCTAATGCATAAACCCAAAACGATAGTGGTAAATTGGCAAGATACATCATAGGTTGCACCATATCCAATAAAGTGCGGTTACGACGTTCGGACACACCATTACGTTGTGGTGTTCCATGTGGCGTAAGCTGTGAAACTATTCCACATTGTTTTTACATGAAGGCCAAACTCATAACTCAAATATTCTCCTCTATGATCAGATTGTAGAAACTTTATTTTCTTGTTACGATGATTCTCCACTTCCACTCTGAAATTCTTTGAACTTTCAAATGTTTCAGACTTGTGCTTCATTAAGTAAATATACTCATATCTGCTCAAATCATCTATGAAGGTCAAAAAAATAACGATACCCGCCACGAGAATCAACACTCATTGGACCGCATACATCGGTATGTATTATTTCCAACAAGTCAGTAGCTCGTTCCATTGTTTCGGAGAACGGAGTTTTAGTCATCTTGCCCAAAAGGCACGGTTCGCAAGCATCAAATGATTCATAACCAAGTGATTCCAAAAATCCATCTTTATGGAGTTTCTTCATGCACTTTACAGTGATATGACCCAAACGGCAGTGCCACAAATATGTTGCACTATCATTATAAATTTTGCATCTTTTGGCATCAATATTATGAGTATGTGTATCACTACGATCGAGATCCAACAAACTATTTTCATTGGGTGTATGACCATCGAAGGTTTTATTCATGTAAATAGAACAACAATTATTCTCTGACTTTAAATGAATAACCATATTGCAACAAACATGATCAAATCATATTCATGCTCAATGCAAACGCCAAATAACATTTATTTAGGTTTAACACTAATCCCAAAAGTATAGGGAGTGTGCGATGATGATCATATCAATCTTGGAACCACTTCCAACACACATCGTCACTTCACCCTCAACTAGTCTCTGTTTATTCTGTAACTCCTGTTTCGAGTTACTAATCTTAGCAACCGAACAAGTATCAAATACCCAGGGGCTACTATAAACACTAGTAAGGTACACATCAATAACCTGTATATCAAATATACCCTTGTTCACTTTGCCATCCTTCTTATCCACCAAATATTCAGGGCATTTCTGCTTCCAGTGACCATTTCCTTTGCAGTAGAAGCACTCAGTTTCAGGCTTTAGTCTAGCTTTGGGTGTCACGCCCAATATGCGATACTATCCTAAAGACTCGAAGGTCCCACCAAGGATAGAACCGCATATTGATACGCGACAAGTTCGTATCAGAGCCTCAACCGACCTTAGGAGCCCCCCCCCTGATTGATCGTGTAGTTTGGCCGTTGTCGAGTCTAGAAGAAAATTGTTTTTTTAGTCTAGTTATATCGGAGAGTAGGAATTCTTTTTACTCCTCAACCCCTTCGTCGCTCTGGTGAGGAATCTTGATGTAGGTGTTTTGAATTACTCCTCTTCCCCTTCAATCTTTTTTAGGATCACGCGGTTGGTTTTCCGATCGTGGGTTCTCAGATCTTTTCATCCGGTGCACCTCTCGTCAAGTGGACTCGAGCCTCTTCATCTTTGTCAAGTTCAATCCTCAGTTGTTTTCTTTTCCCACCCGCCCACCCATTTTTCTTCTCGGAGCCGGAGTCCGTAATAGAGTATCCATCCTACTCGTGCGAAGTCTCTGCATTCTTTTCTCAATTATTTCAACTCTTCAACATGTTCGTCGGGTCTCCCTTCCAGTTGCCTTTGTTTCTCCCACCCTCCCACCCTT
>NC_041393.1:158610559-158616010 GCF_002162155.2 Triticum dicoccoides | reverse complement strand
TTTTCTTCCCGGAGTCTGAGTCTCTTTTCGACCATCAATTTCATTCGTGCGGAGCCTCTTCAGTCTTTCGTCAATTGTTTCAATCGATGAATTCTCATCTTGTTTGACATTCTTCATCTCTTTGTCTTCTCTGGTGGACTCAATTCAACCTTTTCGGGTTGATCATATTATTTTCCTTGGATCAAGTGTTTTCCCTACTCGTTCGCTTCTCGCTAGTTATTCTTTCGGAGTGCTCAAGACATCTCAGGAGATTCGTATGTGTTCCAATTAATTCGAGGTTGTTACCTCATTCAAATATTTCAATTGTTCCGGTGTACCATTTATCTCTTCAACAATCTTTTTTTCAATGGTGTTTTCTTTTAGTGGGCCCTAACCCACAGGTCTTTTTCCAGGATCTTACCTGACTCTTCAAATTTCCCGGAGCTATTCTCAAATCCTTTTTGAAGTTTGAAGTAAGTATGAATTTCATCAGTCAGATCTTTTCCAACGTCAATTTCAAATCATTTTCATTGTTGGCTCAACCTCTTCGCTTTTCATTCTCCCGGAGTATCTCAACAATTTTCGTGTTCTTTCTCGTCGTCATTCTCAAATTTTGAAGACTGAAGAAGAGTTTTTCCTCTATATCTTGTCCGCTCCCTCGAAGATTCGCGGTTCTAGTTTCATGTCATCCTCGCGAATTATTCCAATTATCAGATAATTTTTTTCTTACCCAACCCGAAGTATGTCAGGAGTTGTTTTTCCATTTCTTTTCACCGGAGGACATCACTCTAGCTATCATTATCCAATTATCCTGGCGTTTATTTCAAATGTTCTTTAATCAGCTCGAGTTCTTCCCGTTCCCTTGTAGCTAAATCCCCTCTAGCATATTTGTTCTTCTAATTCTTCCCGGTGATTCATTCTCTTTCATCGGTCATTTTCTAATTCTTACGGTGGTTCCTTCAGATTCTTTTCCTTTGTTATCATATTAATTCATTCGTTCTTTCCAATACTACCGGTGGTTCATTGAAGACCTTCCTCAAGGTTGCGCCATTTTCCCCTTAATCCTTTTCAACATGAATAAGTAATATGCAAAATCCATTGCTTGTCATCAATTTAACTTGATGAAGGATAAGCATACAATAAATCTTATTCTTATTTCCTCCAAGCGATTAATCCCTTCCTTTGGAGTTTGTTCTTGATGAATAAATTCTAGTTCCAAGTGTTTTCATCTTTTATTTTCCGGAGTTCAAATTACTCAGCCATTTCGTCGAAACCCCCATCTAAATCATCGCAAGGCTCATCTTATTCTTTCATCCTTTATTCTATCTCATCATCCTTTTGTCATCGGAGTTCTTCATGGTGGTTCGTCTTGATTTAATTCATTCTTCAAGTGTTCATCAAGATTCTTGTTGGAGGAGTTCAAGTATCTTTTCTTCTCGTGTCTCGAAGTGCAAATAATTCTTCCTTTTCTTCTGAAGTGGATTTTTTCATTTCTTCGTTCTTCTCAGCTATTCAGACATTGGTTGTGGTATAATTTCACCTCAAGTTTTGAGTTGTTTTTGATAAGTCCACAACAAGCTTATTCTTGTCGTTGTTGATTTTCTCAACAACTCCTTTCAATCCTTCCTTCTAAGTTCTTTTGATTCCACTCTTTCAATTCTTCCGGAGGCATTGTGTTGTTCATCTCGTCAAGTGTCATCCCATTGGGTGAAGTTCATGTTCTATTCCTTCCATTTTCAGTAGGAGTGCTGCCTAAATTCTTCCATTCATATTCCTTTCCTATCTTGTTCTAACCGGAGTGGTTTCGGAATCTATCTTTTTCTTGAGTTTTTCATTCTCTTCATATTTGTCGTTCATCTTTTCTACCCGAGTGCTCTCGACTTTGTTCATCTTTTCTCGTGCCTTCTTACTTCACCTCTTCCTCTTTCTCTTCCATCTCGTTCCTAAGATCTCGGGACGAGATCTCTTGTTAGTGGAGGAGAGTTGTAACACCCCGGATCCGATGCGCCAGGTGTCTTCCAGCTATTCGTCGTTGTTGCCATGTCATTGCTTGCGTGTTGCATTTTGCAATGTCATCATCTGCATTTCATCTGCATGTTTTTCAAAACTTGCATCCGTTCGGGTTCCGCCGGTTCTCTCCGTTGTCCGTTTTGAGAACAACCACACTCGCACGCGCCTGTCGCACCTCTCAGACCTTGTTTTGTGAGTGGGATAAAAACATTCTCGAAATGGACCAAGGTTTGCTGAGTGGCCTTGGTATATCACCGATAGACCGCCCGTCAAATTTCGTTCCATTTGGAGGTCGTTTGATGCCCCAACGGTTAACCACGTTGCCCGAAACCCCTCTCCCTTTGCAGCCCAGCCCCTCTTCACCACAGCCCATGAGCCCATCCAAACCCCCTCCATGCTCTCAGTCATTCGATCGTGATCGTGTGGGCAAAAACCGCACCCCATTTGGACACTCCTAGCTCCCAGGATCTATAAATATGTGCCTCCCCCCGAAATCCCGGGTCCAAACCCTAACCATCTTCCTCCTCGCGCCGCCGGACGCGTCCGCACCGCCACCGGACGTGTCCGCCCTCCCTAGCCACGTCGCTCCGGCCAACCAGAGGCCGCCACCTCAGCCGCGCTGCCGCTCCCCTTCAACCAGCGCCTGCCACGTCGTCCGCCGCTGGCCCCCCTCTCTCTCCTCCGCCGCCAGGGCCCGCGAGGCCCAGATCCCGCCCGCGGGACCTGAATCGCCGCCGTCGCCGACCGCGGGAGCCCGCCCTGGGCCGCCTCGGGCCCGAGCGCGTCGCTCGCCGGCTCCCCGCGCCTCGCCGCCCAGCGTTGCCGCCTCCGCCTCGTCGGCGTGGCCCCGCCGCCGTGCCATGGCTCCTCCCCGCCGCCTCGCCGGACTGCCCCGCCTCGTTCCCGACTCCGGCGCCACCCGCGCCGCCCTCCGCTATCAGTCGGCCGCCCCGCACCATTCCTCATCAGATCCGGCCGCGGGAGCCCGATCCCGGCCGTATCCGTCGCCCCCGCCGGCGACGACCACGCCGGAGACGTCGTCGCCACCGCCCGGGTCCTCCTCTGCCTTGACCCGGCCCGATCCGCTCCACCTCCGTGACCCGATCCGGACCGTTGACTTTTTCGCGGGGTAAAAATCTCACCGTCCCGAGATTCCTATCTCATGTGCTCATTTTGTCATGCCATAACTTCATGTGTGCTGCTCCGTTTCATGCATATGATATATCAACATGTTCGTTGTGAGATGATCTTCATTTTGTTCCATTGTGTCCTGCTTGTTTGAATCCATCTTGATGCTCTAATCATCGTTGCAAGAGTGCTATATGATGTTGTCTACTGTAGTTTAACAGAACTTGTTGTTTTGTCTTTTTCATTGCATTTTGTGTGTGCATTCTATGAGCTTGATGTCTACATGAGTTTTGAGCTACATCATGCCATATTTACAGTGGTGCAATCCATGTGTTTTTGTGAGTCTTGTAGTGAGTGCATCAAGCTCGTGAAGTAGGGTACTTGCTGTTACTGTTTTGCTAGGCTGAAACTGTTATACCATGATGCTTTGTAAACCTGCTGCTACAAGTCATTCTATGCATAATATGGAGATGTTCACTAAGGATGTGTTGTTAAATATGGCATGCTCTATCCATCCATGCCCCTGGTTGAATTTATAGCCTGCTGTAGCTTGTTGTAATTGTGCTCTCAACTTGCTAAATAATGTTGCTGTCAGCCTGTTAACATTAAGTTCAGTTTTGCCATGTGTATTCCTAGTGTTCCATGCACCCTATGACTATGTTATTGCCATGCTTAGCTCCATACACATGTCTTACTACTTTTGGTTACCTTTTCATGCCATGTATTGATCTGTGGTGAGTTGTACAATCTCACCAACATGCCTACTTATCGTTGTTCCTGCCATGTGTGAATCTGTCATATCATTTGCCATGTTTGCATGGATCCTACCATGTTTTATGTTGATCTTTGGAATAAGTTCAGTAAGTGAGTTTTGTTCTTTGTCTTTAGTACTAGCATGCCATGCCTTTGTTTGCCATGATAAGTTCCTGTAGCATGTTATTTGATAGCTCTAAACATTGCAACCTGATGTGATTTCTGCCAAGTCTGTGAAACTGTTATTATTTGCAATCTTGTCATATCCTTTTGAGAATGTTCTAGTGATTTATGGAGATAGCTCAGGGTTCATGTTTTGTCATGCTTTACCTGTACAGCAAGTCCATGCCTTTTGTTTTCATTTTGAGGTGTTGTAGCATATTGTTTCGATGCTTACTAGATGCCTAGTTGTTGTTTTGGACAGCTTGTCCTTTAAACTTGTTTCTTGTGTATGTGTTGAACCGTTGCCCCGTTTTGAGCATGCTCTATATGAAACTTGCTTAGAATTGCATGTAGTTTCATCTTATCTTGTTGCATCCTTGTTTTGAATGTGTTTGCTTGATGTTTGAATGCATTTTGCATCAATGCCATGTTTAACTTGTTTTGCTCATATCTTCTAGGTCGTAGCTCCGAACTAAATGAACTTTATATGTAACTTGACTAGAATTTCGTGTAGATCATCTTGGTGAATCTTAACTTGTTGTTTAACAACTTGAACATAAGGTTTATTCAGATCTGGACCAATTTCTAAATTTACATATGGGGTCTTTCCGGTTTGGTCATATGTTGTTTCCGGCCTCATTTAAACTTGCTTTGATGTGTTGTTCTTGTTTGCATCATCTCTTGCCATGAGTAGCTTCTTGTAGCCTTGTCATGCATCATACTTGAGTGTGCAGCATGTCTTGTTGTTTGCTTCTTTCCGGTTGTGCCCCTTCTCGTTAGTTCCTGTTTTGTTGCGATCGTGAGGATTCGTTCGTCTACGCTTGGTTCGTCTTCGTGGCTTCATCTTCTTCATGGACTCGTTCTTCTTCCTAGCGGGATTTCAGGCAAGATGACCGTTACTCTGGATCTCACTACTATCATTGCTATGCTAGTTGCTTCGTTCTATCGCTATGCTGCGCTACCTATCAATTGATCTTCAAGCCTCCCAATTTGCCATGTCAGCCTCTAACCTTTTTCACCCTTCCTAGCAAACCATTGCTTGGCTATGTTACCACTTTGCTCAGCCCCTCTTATAGCGTTGTTAGTTGCAGGTGAAATTGAAGATTGCTCCATGATGGACAGGATTATGTTGGGATATCACAATATCTCTTATTTAATTAATGCATCTATATACTTGGTAAAGGGTGGAAAGCTCGGCCTTATGCCTGGTGTTTTGTTCCACTCTTGCCGCCCTAGTTTCCGTCATACCGTTGTTATGTTCCTTGATTTTGCGTTCCTTACGCTGTTGGGTGATTTATGGGACCCCCTTGACAGTTCGCTTTGAATAAAACTCCTCCAGCAAGGCCCAACCTTGGTTTTACCATTTGCCTCACCTAAGCCTTTTTCCCTTGGGTTTCCGGAGCCCGAGGGTCATCTTTA
>NC_041393.1:158585609-158610055 GCF_002162155.2 Triticum dicoccoides | reverse complement strand
GTTGGTACGAACCGAGTAGACTGCGGGGCCACCTCGGGGAAACTTGAGGGCTGGTTTTACTCATAGGATGTCCCATCCGGTGTGCCCTGAGAACGAGATATGTGCAGTTCCTATCAGGATTTGTCGGCACATCGGGCGGCTTTGCTGGTCTTGTTTTACCATTGTCGAAATGTCTTATAAACCGGGATTCCGAGACTGATCGGGTCTTCCTGGGAGAAGGAATATCCTTCGTTGACCGTGAGAGCTTGTGATGGGCTAAGTTGGGACACCCTTGCAGGGTATAAACTTTCGAGAGCCGTGCCCACGGTTATGTGGCAAATGGGAATTTGTTAATGTCCGGTTGTAGAGAACTTGACACCAGATTCGAATTAAAAAGCATCAACCGCGTGTGTAGCCGTGATGGTCTTTTTTCGGCGGAGTCCAGGAAGTGAACACGGTTTTGGGTTATGTTTGACATATGTAGGAGTTCAGGATCACTTCTTCATCATTGCTAGCTTCACGACCATTCCGTTTGTTTCTATTCTCGCTCGTATTTGCGTAAGTTAGCCACCATACTTTGCTTAGTCGATGCTGCAACCTCACCACTTTACCCCTTCCTTTCCCATTAAGCTTTGCTAGTCTTGATACCCATGGTAATGGGATTGCTGAGTCCTCGTGGCTCACAGATTACTACAACAACAGTTGCAGGTACAGGTTTTGCGATGATCATGATGCTAGAGCTATACTTACTTGTTTTGGAGTTCTTCTTCTGCTTCTTCTTCGATCAGGGGATAGATTCCAGGTCGGCAGCCTGGGCTAGCAGGATGGATATTGTTTGAGTTTCTGTTTGTGTTCCATCCGTAGTCGGATGTTGATCTATTATATGATGTTGATGTAATCTTGGACGTTTGTTCCTTATGTATGTATCCCCAACTATTATGTAATGGTACGATGTAATGATATCCACCTTGCAAAAGTGTATCCAATATGCGCTTCTATCCTTGGTGGGACCTTCGAGTTCCTTTAGGATAGGGTCGCATATTGGGCGTGACATTGGGCTTCTTCACGAAAGTGACAACTTGCTTGCCATTCTACATGAAGTTCCCTTTCTTTCCTTTTCTTGAAACTAGTGGTCTTGTTAATCATCAACACTTGATGCTCTTTCTTGATTTCTACCTCCATCGGTTTCATCATCATGAAAAGCTCAGGAATCGTTTTCGTCATCCCTTGCATACTATAGTTCATCACGAAGTTCTACTAACTTAGTGATGGTGACTAGAGAACACTGTCAATCACTATCTTATCTGGAAGATTAACTCCCACTTGATTCAAGCGATTGTAGTACCCAGACAATCTGAGCACATGCTCACTGCTTGAGCTATTCTTCTCCATCTTTTAGCTATAGAACTTGTTGGAGACTTCATATCTCTCAACTCAGATATTTGCTTAAAATATTAACTTCAACTCATGGAACATCTCATATGGTCCATGACATTCAAAATGTCTTTGAAGTCCTGACTCTAAGCTGTTAAGCATGGTGCACTAAACTATCAAGTAGTCATCATATTGAGCTAGCCAAACGTTCATAACGTCTGCATCTGCTCCTGCAATAGGTCTGTCACCTAGCGGTGCATCAAGGACATAATTCTTCTGTGCAGCAATGAGGATAAACCTCACATCACGGACCTAGTCCGCATCATCGCTACTATCATCTTTCAACTTAGTTTTCTCTAGGAACACATATAAAACATAGGGAAGCAACAACATGAGCTATTGATCTACAGCATTATTTGCAAAATACTATCAGGACTAAGTTCATGATAAATTAAAGTTCAATTAATCAAATTACTTAAGAACTCCCACTTAGACAGACATCCCTCTAATCATCTAAGTGATCACGTGATCCAAATCAACTAAACCAGTTCCGATCATCACATGAAATGGAGTAGTTTTCAATGGTGAACATCACTATGTTGATCATATCTACTATATGATTCACGCACGACCTTTCGGTCTCAGTGTTCTGAGGCCATATCTGCATATGCTAGGCTTGTCAAGTTTAACCCGAGTATTTCTGGGTGTGCAAAACTGGCTTGCACCCGTTGTAGGTGAACGTTGAGCTTATCACACCCGATCATCACGTGGTGTCTCGGCACGACGAACATTGGCAACGGTGCATACTCAGGGAGAACACTTATACCTGAAATTTAGTGAGAGATCATCTTATAATGCTACTGTCAATCAAAGCAAAATAAGATGCATAAAAGATAAACATCACATGCAATCAATATAAGTGATATGATATGGCCATCATCATCTTGTGCCTTTGATCTCCATCTCCAAAGCACCGTCATGATCACCATCGTCACCGGCGCGACACCTTGATCTCCATCATAGCATCATTGTCGTCTCGCCAACTATTGTTTCTACGACTATCGCTACTGCTTAGTGATAAAGTAAAAACAATTACAGGGCGATTGCATTGCATACAATAAAGCGACAACCATATGGCTCCTGCCAGTTGCCGATAACTCTATTACAAAACATGATCATCTCATACAATAAAATTTAGCATCATGTCTTGACCATATCACATCACAACATGCCCTGCAAAAACAAGTTAGACGTCCTCTACTTTGTTGTTGCAAGTTTTACGTGGCTGCTATGGGCTGAGCAAGAACCGTTCTTACCTACGCATCAAAAACACAACGATATTTCATCAAGTTAATGTTGTTTTAACCTTCACAAGGACCGGACGTAGCCACACTCGATTCAACTAAAGTTGGAGAAACTAACACCCGCCAGCCACCTGTGTGCAAAGCACGTCGGTAGAACCAGTCTCGCGTAAGCGTACGCGTAATGTCGGTCCGGGCCGCTTCATCCAATAATACCGCCAAATCAAAGTATGACATGCTGGTAAGCACTATGACTTGTATCGCCCACAACTCACTTGTGTTCTACACGTGCATATAACATCTACGATAAACCTGGCTCGGATGCCACTGTTGGGGAACGTAGTAATTTCAAAAAAAATCCTATGCACACGCAAGATCATGGTGATGCATAGCAACGAGAGGGAAGAGTGTCGTCCATGTACCCTCGTAGACCGTAAGCGGAAGCGTTATGACAACGCGGTTGATGTAGTTGTACGTCTTCACGATCGGCCGATCCAAGTACCAAACGTATGGCACCTCCGCGATCTTCACACGTTCAACTCGGTGACGTCCCACGAACTCACGGTCCAGTAGAGCTTCGAGGGAGAGTTCCGTCAGCACGACAGCATGATGATGGTGTTGATGAAGCTACCGACGCAGGCCTTCGCCTAAGCATCGCTACAATATGACCGAGGTGGATTATGGTAGAGGGGGGCACCGCACATGGCTAAAAGATCAATGATCAACTTGTGTGTCTTGGGGTGCCCCCCCCCACCCCCGTATATAGAGGAGCTAGGGGGAGGCGGCCGGCCAGCAGGAGGGCGCACCAAGGGGGGAGTCCTACTCCCACCAGGAGTAGGACTCCTCCTTTCCTAGTAGGAGTAGGAGAAGGGGGAAGGAGGAGAGAGGAGGGAAGGAAAGGGGGCGCCCCCCTCCTTGTCCAATTTGGGCTAGAGGGAGAGGGGGCGCGCAGCCCTGCCTTGGCCGCCCCTCCTCTTCTCCATTAAGGCCCATAAGGCCCATTATACTCCCCGGGGGGTTCCGGTAGCCCCCCGGTACTCCGGTATATGCCCGAACTTGCCCGGAACACTTCCGAAGTCCAAACATAGTCATCCAATATATCGGTCTTTATGTCTCGACCATTTCGAGACTCCTCGTCATGTCCGTGATCATATCCGGGACTCCGAACTACCTTCGATACATCAAAACACATAAACTCATAATACTGATCGTCACTGAATGTTAAGCGTGCGGACCCTACGGGTTCGAGAACTATGTAGACATGACCGAGACATGTCTCCGGTCAATAACCAATAGCGGAACCTGGATGCTCATATTGGCTCCTACATATTCTATGAATATCTTTATCGGTCAAACCGCATAACAACATACGTTGTTCCCTTTGTCATCGGTATGTTACTTGCCCGAGATTCCATCGTCGGTATCTCAATACCTAGCTCAATCTTGTTACCGGCAAGTCTCTTTACTCGTTCTGTAATACATCATCCCGCAACTAACTCATTAGTCACATTGCTTGCAAGGCTTATAGTGATGTGCATTACCGAGAGGGCCCAGAGATACCTCTCCGACAATCGGAGTGACAAATTCTAATCTTGATCTATGCCAACTCAACAAGTACCATCGGAGACACCTGTAGAGCACCTTTATAATCACCCAGTTACGTTGTGATGTTTGGTAGCACACAAAGTGTCCCTCCGGTATTCGGGAGTTGCATAATCTCATAGTCATTGGAACATGTATAAGTCATGAAGAAAGCAATAGCAACATACTAAACGATCAAGTGCTAAGCTAACGGAATGGGTCAAGTCAATCACACCATTCTCCAATGATGTCATCCCGTTAATCAAATGACAACTCATGTCTATGGCTAGGAAACTTAACCATCTTTGATTCAATGAGCTAGTCAAGTAGAGGCATACTAGTGACACTTTGTTTGTCTATGTATTCACACATGTACTAAGTTTCCGGTTAATAAAATTTTAGCATGAATAATAAACATTTATCATGAAATAAGGAAATAAATAATAACTTTATTATTGCCTCTAGGGCATATTTCCTTCAATTGGCACCACCTAGAGCTGGAACCAAGCATCGAAGGTGCTACTACCCCCTAAAGATTACATGGATTGGCCTTAGAGAAGATCATTGCATTGAAGATCAAAAGAGAGAGAGAAAGAGAAAGCCATATAGATACTACCATGGACCCATAGGTCCTCAAGGAACTACTCACACATCATCATGGAGGAAGCTAGGTTGATGAAGATAGACTCCTCCCCCTCCGACATCGATAAAATTGTTTCGGGTCTTGCTCCGAGGGTCTCAGAATATATGTGAATTTATAGGCCAAGAATTAGGTCAAAATGAGCTATGAGGAACCCACAAGTCAGGGGAGCGCGCCTACCCCCTGTGCGCACCACCCTGGCTTGTGGAGCCCTCATGGTTCTTCTCGTCCTCCCCCGAAGCTTCTAGTGTCTCTTATGTTCCAGGAAAAATCACTGTAAGGTTTCATCATGTTTGGGCTTCTGTGGTACAGTTTTCTTCTAAAACAAAAAACATGCAAAGAAAACATGAACTAACACTAGGCACTAAATTAATAGGTTAGTTCAGAAAAATAATATGAAATGGCATGTAAAGCATACAAAAATGATAATGTAACAAAATAATACAATAAAAAATTATAGATACATTAGAGATTATCGCCTATACAATTGCCACTTCCCCTTGCCATTAGCACATCCACTTTCACATTGGGAAGAGTGTCCATTAATGATGGTTAATGCGTTTCGCACCCATTCCCACCCGTGCGCGCCAAATCCAACGTATTCCCGCCGAAGCACCAAATTTGCGGGTATATGAACCAGGCCACCCCGCTGTCGCCACTCCGCACTCATCTGCCCCTATTGCTAGCGCCAGTCCTCACCTATCATCCCCCTTCCCTGTGGTCGCCACCCTTACCCCAATCGTCCATGTCGCCAGCCCTCTTGACGGACCTTTCCCCAGCAAGACCGAAGAGAATGCACAGAGAGAAAGTTGTGGGAGAGGGCATGGGATGACTACAAGTCGGTCGAGGTGGACGCACTCTGTAAAACTGAACTAGTTGCCATCTCATAGTGTCTCCCTACCGTCAAACACTATCTTGGCCCACATATCGGTAGCCTTCTTGGCAAAAATGGATGGCGGGCTTCGGAAATGTGGCCTTGTCCTGCATCAAGGACACACATGTGTTTGTCGACCGCCTGACTGCAGAAGTCGTCACAAGCGAAGCATCCTCTGCACGTGGGGTCACATTCAAACCAAAAATCCCATAGCTAAAATTGTAGTTGAAATCATAAGTCAAGCCCATTAACGGTCGCGCAAATGGCGCTCGCTCGCTCGCTCCACGTCATCACAGGTACGACAAAAGAAACGCGTTGGTGAATGGGTGGGCGAGAAAAAAGGCAATCGGGGGGTCGCGTCAGAATCCATTCCTTTTCTCTTCGTCCACACGCAGCCTTCTCCTCTCCTCTCTCCCAAAATCACCGCCTACGCCCGCCACTGAACCCGCCGTCCCGCCCAGCTCCGCCCGCGCCTCAGCCCGGCCTACTCTGCCCTCCCTACTCTGCCCGCGTCTCCATGACGTTGGTTCCTCTACACCCCGCCGTCTTCGCTATGCTCTGCCCATGGCGGCTGCCATGTCCACTCCTATGACGTGCCAATATGGTGGCGCTGTGGCCGGGTGCGATCTGGAGAACCAGCAGGCGGTGGTGCACGGCCTGGGCGGCTGCGACCTGCGCGGCCCCGGTGCTGCATGGATGCCTCCTTCTGTTGGGGAACGTAGTAATTTCAAAAAATTTCCTACGTACACGCAAGATCATGGTGATGGCATAGCAACGAGAGGGAAGAGTGTTGTCCACGTACCCTCGTAGACCGTAAGCGGAAGCGTTAGCACAACGTGGTTGATGTAGTCGTACGTCTTCACGATCCGACCGATCCAAGCACCGAACGTACGGCACCTCCGAGTTCAGCACACGTTCAGCTTGATGACGATCCTCGGGCTCCGATCCAGCAAAGCTTCGGGGATGAGTTCCGTCAGCACGATGGTGTGGTGACGATGATGATGCTCTACCGGCACAGGGCTTCGCCTAAACTCCACGACGATATGACCGATGTGGAATATGGTGGAGGGGGCACCGCACACGGCTAAGGAACGATCCGTAGATCAACTTGTGTGTCTATGGGTTGCCCCCCGCCCCCGTATATAAAGGAGCCAGGGGGGAGGAGGCGGCCGGCCAAGGAGGCGCGCCAAGGGGGGAGTCCTACTCCCACCGGGAGTAGGACTCCCTTCTTTCCTAGTTGGAATAGGAGAAGGGGGAAAGAGGAGGAAGAGGGGAAGGAAAGGGGGGCGCCACCCCCCTTCCCTTGTCCTATTTGGACTAGGAAGGGGAGGGGGGCGCGGCCCCCTCCTGCCTCCTTCCCTCTTCTCCCTCGAGGCCCATGTAGGCCCAATAACCCCCCGGGGGGTTCCGGTAACCTCCCGGTACTCCGGTAAAATGCCGATTTCACCCGGAACGATTCCGATGTCCAAATATAGGCTTCCAATATATCGATCTTTATGTCTCGACCATTTCGAGACTCCTCATTACGTCCGTGATCACATCTGGGACTCCGAACAAACTTCGGTACATCAAAACTTATAAACTCATAATAAAACTGTCATCATAACGTTAAGCATGCGGACCCTACGGGTTCGAGAACTATGTAGACATGACCTAGAACTATTCTCGGTCAATAACCAATAGCGGAACCTAGATGCCCATATTGGTTCCTACATATTCTACGAAGATCTTTATTGGTCAAACTGCATAACAACATACGTTGTTCCCTTTGTCATCGGTATGTTACTTGCCCGAGATTTGATCGTCGGTATCCAATACCTAGTTCAATCTTGTTACCGGCAAGTCTCTTTACTCGTTCCGTAATGCATCATCCCGTAACCAACTCATTTGGTCACATTGCTTGCAAGGCTTATAATGATGTGCATTACCGAGAGGGCCCAGAGATACCTCTCTGACAATCGGTGTGACAAAACCTAATCTCGAAATACGCCAACTCAACATGTACCTTCGGAGACACCTGTAGTACTCCTTTATAATCACCCAGTTACGTTGTGACGTTTGGTAGTACCCAAAGTGTTCCTCCGGTAAACGGGAGTTGCATAATTCTCATAATTACAGGAACATGTATAAGTCATGAAGAAAGCAATAGCAATATACTAAACGATCAATTGCTAGGCTAACGGAATGGGTCATGTCAATCACATCATTCTCCTAATGATGTGATCCCATTAATCAAATGACAACACATGTCTATGGTTAGGAAACACAACCATCTTTGATTAATGAGCTAGTCAAGTAGAGGCATACTAGTGACTATATGTTTGTCTATGTATTCACACGTGTATCATGTTTCCGGTTAATACAATTCTAGCATGAACAATAAACATTTATCATGATATGAGGAAATAAATAATAACTTTATTATTGCCTCTAGGGCATATTTCCTTCAGTCTCCCACTTGCACTAGAGTCAATAATCTAGATTACATAGTAATGATTCTAACACCCATGGAGTCTTGGTGTTGATCATGTTTTGCTCGTGAGAGTGGCTTAGTCAACGGGTCTGCAACATTCAGATTCGTATGTATCTTGCAAATCTCTATGTCTCCCACTTGGACTTGGTCCCGAAAGGAATTGAAGCGTCTCTTGATGTGCTTGGTCCTCTTGTGAAATCTGGATTCCTTTGCCAAGGCAATTGCGCCAGTATTGTCACAGAAGATTTTCATTGGTCCCGATGCACTAGGTATGACACCTAGATCAGAAATGAACTCCTTCATCCAGACTCCTTCATTTGCTGCTTCCGAAGCAGCTATGTACTCCGCTTCACATGTAGATCCCGCCACGACGCTTTGTTTAGAACTGCACCAACTTACAGCTCCACCGTTTAATAAAAACATGTATCCGGTTTGCGATTTAGAATCGTCCAGATCAGTGTCAAAGCTTGCATCGACGTAACCATTTACGACTAGCTCTTTGTCACCTCCATATACGAGAAACATATCCTTAGTCCTTTTCAGGTATTTCAGGATGTTCTTGACCGCTGTCCAGTGATACACTCCTGGATTACTTTGGTACCTTCCTGCCAAGCTTATTGCTAAGCATACGTCAGGTCTGGTACACAGCATTGCATACATGATAGAGCCTATGGCTGAAGCATAGGGAACATCTTTCATTTTCTCTCTATCTTCTGCTGTGGTCGGGCATTGAGTTTGACTCAACTTCACACCTTGTAGTACGGGCAAGAACCCTTTCTTTGCCTGATCCATTTTGAACTTTTTCAAAATTTTATCAAGGTATGTGCTTTGTGAAAGTCCTATTAAGCGTCTTGATCTATCTCTATAGATCTTGATGCCCAATATGTAAGCAGCTTCACCGAGGTCTTTCATTGAAAAACTTTTATTCAAGTATCCCTTTATGCTATCCAGAAATTCTATATCATTTCCAATTAATAATATGTCATCTACATATAATATCAGAAATGCTACAGGGCTCCCACTCACTTTATTTCAAATACAGACTTCTCCAAAAGTCTGTATAAAACCATATGCTTTGATCACACTATCAAAGCGTTTATTCCAACTCCGAGATGCTTGCACCAGTCCATAAATGGAACGCTGGAGCTTGCACACTTTGTTAGCACCTTTTGGATCAACAAAACCTTCTGGCTGCATCATATACAACTCTTCTTCCAGAAATCCATTCAAGAATGCAGTTTTGACATCCATTTGCCAAATTTCATAATCATGAAATGCAGCAATAGCTAACATGATTCGGACAGACTTAAGCATCGCTACGGGTGAGAAAGTCTCATCGTAGTCAACTCCTTGAACTTGTAGAAAACCTTTCGCAACAAGTCGAGCTTTATAGACAGTTACATTACCATCAGCGTCAGTCTTCTTCTTAAAGATCCATTTATTCTCAATTGCTTGTCGATCATCGGGCAAGTCAACCAAAGTCCATACTTTGTTTTCATACATGGATCCCATCTCAGATTTCATGGCCTCTAGCCATTTTGCGGAATCTGGGATCATCATCGCTTCCTCATAGTTCGTAGGTTCATCATGGTCAAGCAACATGACTTCCAGAATTGGATTACCGTACCACTCTGGTGCGGATCTTACTCTGGTAGACCTACGAGGTTCAGTAGAAACTTGATCTGAAGTTTCATGATCAATATCATTAGCTTCCTCACTAATTGGTGTAGTTGTCACAGGAACCTGTTCTTGCGATGAACTACTTTCCAATAAGGGAGTAGATACAGTTATCTCATCAAGTTCTACTTTCCTCCCACTCACTTCTTTCGAGAGAAACTCCTTCTCTAGAAAGGATCCGATTTTAGCAACGAAAATCTTGCCCTCAGATCTGTGATAGAAGGTGTACCCAATAGTCTCTTTTGGGTATCCTATGAAGACACATTTCTCCGATTTGGGTTCGAGCTTATCTGGTTGAAGTTTCTTCACATAAGCATCGCAGCCCCAAACTTTAAGAAACGACAACTTTGGTTTCTTGCCAAACCACAGTTCATAAGGCGTTGTCTCAACGGATTTTGATGGTGCCCTATTTAACGTGAATGCGGCCGTCTCTAAAGCATAACCCCAAAACGATAGCGGTAAATCAGTGAGAGACATCATAGATCACACCATATCTAGTAAAGTACGATTACGACGTTCGGACACACCATTTCATTGTGGTGTTCCGGGTGGCGTGAGTTGCGAAACTATTCCGCATTGTTTCAAGTGTAGACCAAACTCGTAACTCAAATATTCTCCTCCACGATCAGATCATAGAAATTTTATTTTCTTGTTACAATGATTTTCCACTTCACTCTGAAATTCTTTGAACTTTTCAAATGTTTCAGACTTGTGTTTCATCAAGTAGATATACCCATATCTGCTCAAATCATCTATGAAGGTGAGAAAATAATGATACCCGCCGCGAGCCTCAACATTCATTGGACCACAAACATTAGTATGTATGATTTCCAACAAATCAGTTGCTCGCTCCATAGTTCCGGAGAACGGCGTTTTAGTCATCTTGCCCATGAGGCACGGTTCGCAAGTACCAAGTGATTCATAATCAAGTGATTCCAAAAGCCCATCAGTATGGAGTTTCTTCATGCGCTTTACACCGATATGACCTAAAGGACAGTGCCACAAATAAGTTGCACTATCGTTATCAACTCTGCATCTTTTGGTTTCAACACTATGAATATGTGTATCACTACTATCGAGATTCAATAAAAATAGACCACTTTTCAAGGGTGCATGACCATAAAAGATATTACTCATATAAATAGAACAACCATTATTCTCTGATTTAAATGAATAACCGTCTCGCATCAAACAAGATCCAGATATAATGTTCATGCTCAACGCTGGCACCAAATAACAATTATTTAGGTCTAAAACTAATCCCGATGGTAGATGTAGAGGTAGCGTGCCGACCGCGATCGCATCGACTTTGGAACCATTTCCCACGTGCATCGTCACCTCGTCCTTAGCCAATCTTCGCTTAATCCGTAGTCCCTGTTTCGAGTTGCAAATATTAGCAACAGAACCAGTATCAAATACCCAGGTGCTACTGTGAGCATTAGTAAGGTACACATCAATAACATGTATACCACATATACCTTTGTTCACTTTGCCATCCTTCTTATCCGCCAAATACTTGGGGCAGTTCCGCTTCCAGTGTCCAGTCTGCTTGCAGTAGAAGCACTCAGTTTCAGGCTTAGGTCCAGACTTGGGTTTCTTCTCTTGAGCAGTAACTTGCTTGTTGTTCTTTTTGAAGTTCCCCTTCTTCTTCTCTTTGCCCTTTTTCTTGAAACTGGTGGTCTTGTTAACCATCAACACTTGATGCTCCTTCTTGATTTCTACCTCCGCGGCTTTTAGCATCGCGAAGAGCTCGGGAATAGTCGTGTTCCTCCCTTGCATATTATAGTTCATCACGAAGCTCTTGTAGCTTGGTGGAAGTGATTGAAGAATTCTGTCAATGACACTATCATCAGGAAGATTAACTCCCAGTTGAATCAAGTGATTATTATACCCAGACATTTTGAGTATATGTTCACTGATAGAACTATTCTCCTCCATCTTGCAGCTATAGAACTTATTGGAGACTTCATATCTCTCAATCCGGGCATTTGCTTGAAATATTAACTTCAACTCCTGGAACATCTCATATGCTCCATGACGTTCAAAACGTCGTTGAAGACCCAGTTCTAAGCCGTAAAGCATGGCACACTGAACTATCGAGTAGTCATCAGCTTTGCTCTGCCAGACGTTCTTAACGTCGTCAGTTGCATCAGCAACAGGCCTGGCACCCAGCGGTGCTTCCAGGACGTAACTTTTCTGTGCAGCAATAAGGATAATCCTCAGGTTACGGACCCAGTTCGTGTAATTGCTACCATCATCATTCAACTTTGCTTTCTCAAGGAACGCATTAAAATTCAACGGAACAACAGCACGAGCCATCTATCTACAAACAAACATAGACAAGCAAAATACTATCAGGTACTAAGTTCATCATAAATTTAAGTTCAATTAATCATATTACTTAAGAACTCCCACTTAGACAGACATCTCTCTAGTCATCTAAGTGATCACGTGATCCAAATCAACTAAACCATGTCCGATCATCACGTGAGATGGAGTAGTTTCAATGGTGAACATCACTATGTTGATCATATCTACTATATGATTCACGTTCGACCTTTCGGTCTCCGTGTTCTGAGGCCATATCTGCATATGCTAGTCTCGTCAAGTATGACCTGAGTATTCCGCGTGTGCAACTGTTTTGCACCCGTTGTATTTGAACGTAGAGCCTATCACACACGATCATCACGTGGTGTCTCAGCACGAAGAACTTTCGCAACGGTGCATACTCAGGGAGAACACTTCTTGATTATTAGTGAGAGATCATCTTAAAATGCTACCGTCAATCAAAGCAAGATAAGATGCATAAAGGATAAACATCACATGCAATCAATATAAGTGATATGATATGGCCATCATCATCTTGCGCTTGTGATCTCCATCTTCGAAGCACCGTCGTGATCACCATCGTCACCGGCGCGACACCTTGATCTCCATCGTAGCATCATTTTCGTTACGCCATCTATTGCTTCTACGACTATCGCTACCGCTTATAGATAAAGTAAAGCAATTACAGGGCGTTTGCATTTCATACAATAAAGTGACAACCATATGGCTCCTGCCAGTTGCCGATAACTTCGGTTACAAAACATGATCATCTCATACAATAAAATATAGCATCACGTCTTGACCATATCACATCACAACATGCCCTACAAAAACAAGTTAGACGTCCTCTACTTTGTTGTTGCAAATTTTACGTGGCTGCTACGAGCTTTAGCAAGAACCGTTCTTACCTACGCATAAAAACCACAATGATAGTTCGTCAAGTTGGTGCTGTTTTAACCTTCGCAAGGACCGGGCGTAGCCACACTCGATTCAGCTAAAGTGAGAGAGACAGACACCCGCCAGCCACCTTTAAGCACGAGTGCTCGTAATGGTGAAACCAGTCTCGCGTAAGCGTACGCGTAATGTCGGTCCGGGCCGCTTCATCTCACGATACCGCCGAACCAAAGTATGACATGCTGGTAAGCAGTATGACTTGTATCGCCCAAAACTCACTTGTGTTCTACTCGTGCATATAACATCAACGCATAAAACCTAGGCTCGGATGCCACTGTTGGGGAACGTAGTAATTTCAAAAAAATTCCTACGTACACGCAAGATCATGGTGATGGCATAGCAACGAGAGAGGAGAGTGTTGTCCACGTACCCTCGTAGACCATAAGCGAAAGCGTTAGCACAACGCGGTTGATGTAGTCGTACGTCTTCACGATCCGACCGATCCAAGCACCGAACATACGGCACCTCCGAGTTCAGCACACGTTCAGCTCGATGACGATCCCTGGGCTCCGATCTAGCAAAGCTTCGGGGATGAGTTCTGTCAGCACGACGGCGTGGTGACGATGATGATGCTCTACCGGCGCAGGGCTTCGCCTAAACTCCGCGACGATATGACCGAGGTGGAATATGGTGGAGGGGGGCACCGCACACGGCTAAGGAACGATCCGTAGATCAACTTGTGTGTCTATGGGTTGCCCCCCGCCCCCGTATATAAAGGAGCCAGGGGGGAGGAGGAGGGCGCGCCAAGGGGGGAGTCCTACTCCCACCGGGAGTAGGACTCCCTTCTTTCCTAGTTGGAATAGGAGAAGGGGGGAAAGAGGAGGAAGAGGGGAAGGAAAGGGGGGGCGCCTCCCCCCTTCCCTTGTCCTATTCGGACTAGGAAGGGGAGGGCGCGCGGCCCCCTCCTGCCTCCTTCCCTCTTCTCCCTCGAGGCCCATGTAGGCCCAATAACCCCCCGGGGGGGTCCGGTAACCTCCCGGTACTCCGGTAAAATGCCGATTTCACCCGGAACAATTCCGATGTCCAAATATAGGCTTCCAATATATCGATCTTTATGTCTCGACCATTTCGAGACTCCTCGTTATGTCCGTGATCACATCCGGGACTCCGAACAAACTTCGGTACATCAAAACTTATAAACTCATAATAAAACTGTCATTGTAACGTTAAGCGTGCGGACCCTACGGGTTCGAGAACTATGTAGACATGACCTAGAACTATTCTCGGTCAATAACCAATAGCGGAACCTGGATGCCCATATTGGTTCCTACATATTCTACGAAGATCTTTATCGGTCAAACCGCATAACAACATACGTTGTTCCCTTTGTCATCGGTATGTTACTTGCCCGAGATTTGATCGTCGGTATCCAATACCTAGTTCAATCTCGTTACCGGAAGTCTCTTTACTCATTCCGTAATGCATCATCCCGTAACCAACTCATTTGCTCACATTGCTTGCAAGGCTTATAATGATGTGCATTACCGAGAGGGCCCAGAGATACCTCTCCGACAATCGGTGTGACAAAACCTAATCTCGAAATACGCCAACTCAACATGTACCTTCGGAGACACCTATAGTACTCCTTTATAATCACCCAGTTACGTTGTGACGTTTGGTAGTACCCAAAGTGTTCCTCCGGTAAACGGGAGTTGCATAATTCTCATAGTTACAGGAACATGTATAGGTCATGAAGAAAGCAATAGCAATATACTAAACGATCAATTGCTAGGCTAACGGAATGGGTCATGTCAATCACATCATTCTCCTAATGATGTGATCCCATTAATCAAATGACAACACATGTCTATGGTTAGGAAACACAACCATCTTTAATTAATGAGCTAGTCAAGTAGAGGCATACTAGTGACTATATGTTTGTCTATGTATTCACACATGTATCATGTTTCTGGTTAATACAATTCTAGCATGAATAATAAACATTTATCATGATATGAGGAAATAAATAATAACTTTAATATTGCCTCTAGGGCATATTTCCTTCACCTTCCACGTCGCATTGATCTAAGGCAGCTCTCTCCTAGCCAACCTCCAGCGACGAGGATATGGTAGATGGGAGATGGGGCCGCTCGACTCAGCCAAGGCATCGGAGGACCAAATCTGGACCGGTGGGTATGCCTCATCCGCCCCTTCTCTCGTTGCTCTGCTTTCCCCGTTGTTCCTTCTGGCTTCTCGCCTCTTCACACTCCGCTCCTCTTCCTGGCGGCAGAAGTAGTTCACCAGCACGGGCGACAGAGAGATGGACGAGGAAGCCGAGCCGTCCGCGAGGCTATCGACTCGCCCTTCGCTTGTGGGGCAGAGAATAACCAGGAGGTGGAGCGGTCCACGACGTTGTCGCCCTCGCCTTCGAGCCCTCCATGACGTCGTCGCCATCGCCTAGCCACTCACCGCACAGGACGCGGAGATGGGCGAGGACGCCTGTGGGAAGCAATAGCGGCTTGATGACAGGAAGCAACAGTTCGCTCATTCCTAGGTATACTCAGATTGTTGTTCCCACTCCCCTTCCTCCCTCCCTCTCTTGATATTTGATGTGTCTTTGATGGGATCTAGCACGGTTGGATCACGATGGCTGGCTCGCTGGCCAAGCGGTCGCCACTCTCCTCCTCATCTTCGATGGCATGAAGAAGATCGATGTTGAGATGGATGCGTGCTGCAGGAACAACAGAGATCCTATATAGATTTTTGCCAAATCCATTTTCCTTTTCTTACTTGTTTACCGAAAAAGGCTTTCGCCCCGCTTTATATATAAAGCACCAACCACTTACAACGAGCGATACAACACACAACACGACACGCACCCAAGGCAAGATACATAGGTGCTAAGACGCAGCCAACACTCCCCCAAACAATTCCAAGACAACAAAGATACACACTAGGCACACTAGGAAGTCGAGGGAGAACTCAACCGGGAACAAGCCAAGAGAACAAGTTGCAAGCCATCGATCCATGGACCCAAGGCGGTGCCTTCAAGAAGGATACGCCACCAGAGTGCCGCCACCACCCGATCCAGAGGATCAAGATTTTCATCCAGGGTACCTTGGAGGACATGGAGCAACCGCAACGGAGTCTTCAAGAAGATGCCGACGTCCTCAGGCACCGCCTCCGTCGGCCTGGACATGCGAGGCAGGATTTTCATCCAGGTCAACAACTCCGCCTCTGAACTGGTTACGGACAGTCCTGGGGACAGAGCCGCATCACTGCCACTGATCGACAAGCACCAGCCGCCATGCCGCCCACGCGACCATGGAGACTAGCCTGCACCTGAGCCGCGAGCTCCGCCCACGAGCACGCCACTCCCACCACCAAGGCCGCCGCCCTGCATCCCGAACAGGCTTGGAAATGACCAACCAATCCCTAGCACGGACAGAGCCACCGGTGACCAGCCTGTCCCGAACACCACGAACCCGGAAGCACTAGGCAGGGGAAATGGGGAGGAGAGGAGAGGAGCATTTCCGGACTGGCGCCCCCTGCACCGGTGACGGGTAGAGAGCCCACACCCGTCCCTCCTGCAACCTTCCCAAACGTCACCCCTGACGCCCCGCCATGGCCTCCATCCAGCCCGACGCGGCGCAGCAGCGGCCACCCCATCCACCATGGCGAGGGTCGCCGGACCGTCCGAATCCTGCAGCCAAAGAGGGCCTCCAAAGCGCCCAGCCACCGATGAACCACACCGCCGCACCGCTGCAGGAGCAGGCCGCACGCTGTCGCGGACCATGCCCCGAGCCACGACCTCGCGAGGTCATGGCCAGCCCCCCGCGCCGCCTGCCAAGAAGGAGCCGCCAGATGTGAAGGCCGATTTGGAGCCCCATTGCAGTCAGGTCCGCGCCGCCTCGGCCACCACGACAAGCAACACCGCCGACAACACACGCAGCCCTTCACGCCGGAGCAACAACCACCAGCGCCGTTGTGCCCCACAAAGCACCGCATCCCGGAACAAAGGAGCCGTCCCGTGCCGCCCACCACCGCTCGGAGAGGAGAGGAGGCCCCGCCGCCGACGCTGCCGGCCGGGCTTTGCCCGCCGACGAGCTCCGGCGGCGGCGAGGAGAGAGGAGGAGGAGTTGAACACTACTAGGGAAAATCCTAGCAGCAGCGCGGGTTTTAGGCCTATCAGTAGTGTGGGCAGGAGCGCTACTGATAAGGCGCTACAGCTAATGCTTAGCAATAGCGTGCCTAGACCCACGCTACTGCTAAATTGACTTAGTAGTAGCGCTTCTTCAGAACAGCGCTACTGGTAATTAGTAGTAGCGCTTCTCCTTTCCCGTGCTACTACTATTATTTAGTATTTTATTTCTTTTTTATTTCATGTTGTATTCATACACCTTTACACAAGTTTTCATACAACAGGAATTTAGAGATTGTTTTTACATCATAATGAGTTATTACATCATGGGGTGAAACAACCGTGGACTAGTTTCAAGTGGATGTCCATCCACTTGAAACTAATCCGCGGTTCTTTCACCCAATGATATAATAATATCATCATCATCATCATATCATTAACAACTTATCATCATAATACATCATTGTCATATAACACCTCCTCAAGATCATCGTTTTCATCATTGACATCACATAACACCTCCTCAAGATCATCATTATCAACTCTAACACATTACCACATAATAAACATATTGTACCTCATAGGACCTATTACATTCGATTAAGACCTACTACATTTTCTAAGGTAAAATAGCAAAAAACAAGATAGCCCCTGACTCTCCATTATGGAGAATGGAGATTAGATTGTCTCCAATTCTTGCCTTTCGCTGAATGTTACTTCCAAGAACCTCCTTGCGAATGTCCATACATTTCTTCCATTCTTTGATGAACATGTGTTCACGGGTTTTAGAAATCTGATATGCACAGGTGAGCTCCGTAGATTTACCTGGCAGTATGTTCAGAACTGAGAGGCGACTATGCAGAGACATCAGATGAGGCACACAATCCATCGGGAGTTTCTGTTGAAAAACATAATAATAACTTCGTAGTTAGCAATGATGTACTAGTTTTAGAAGTATGCAAAAGATGCACGGATGTCATAATAGTAAAAAATCTTACCAGGGTATCTTCAGAGAAGTTACCGTGGTTCAACACATGCACTAGTGGCACGTATTCACCATAATTTGGAGGAGTTTGATAATAGTCATTGTAATTCTCAAGAAGAGTACAAAATGCGATCAGATGATTTTTCTCCTTATACGTTAATTCGGTGCCATCCGTGTAGTGGGTTTTATCTACCATCTTCCGCACAGTCTTTGAAGAATCAAAATAAGCTGTCAATGGAAATAAGCTATCAACTATTTTGAAATAAACAATATAAATTAGTTAATAACTATGTTTGAGAAACTCACATAGCGGTACAATCGGAAGCGTATCAACAAGGACCCAAATGTCCATATTGTCTTGCTCGATGTCGGGATCACCAAGATCCATGGTGACAATCATACCCTCATAAAAACCATACATTTTGCAAAGTGCTTCCCAATTTTGGCAACCAAAATGGTTACGCTCTGAGCATTGCACAGATTTACTTCAAAATCCATATCATGATGGGTCCTTAGGTGTATTTTCTTTGTTTCGAAATTTTCATGGTCTTCAAAACACATCCTCTCCAAGACATAGCGTCTTGCATGGCATGGGATAAGCTAGTCGAATTGTAAAATATGAAAATTAGACGTTGAAATAGTTGAAGTCATGCTTAATTACAAAAAAACATTTGTCGTTGTTGCGTACCGTTTCACAATCGAAGGTCCCTCGAGCTTAATGCTGAAGCGCCGATCTTCGTCCAGCCGAACGAACCTGTCGCACATACCTCGATCATCGTGGCACCAGCTACACTCCCCCGGGAGACTGTCGTCGTCCGAGTACGACATTTCCTACAATCATAATTCAGATTAAACTTGTACATATTGTAGCACAAGTCATGCCAAAATTCACGAAAAAATCCGGCATGACCTTTGCTAAAAAAGGACATATCGAGCACCTGAAATTTGCCGGAACGGAAATTAATCAACACTCCAGCAAAACATAGGCCACTCGGAGATGTAAACTGAACATGAACGGTCACTTGGGCAACCAGCAACAACACAAGATATACAAGGATATTTGGCTGGTCTCACCTCGATGTCGGAGGGGGTCGGTGACTGGGACGACGGCGGGGATGTCGGAGGGGGTCGGTGACGGGGACGACGGTGGTCACCTGAAACCATATAAGTTATCACTAATACATCCCGAATAATTGTTTAAACTAAAAAATAACAACAAATATGACATGTTCAACTAGTTTTATTAATTCAACTAGTTCTTACTAAATATAAACTTACTATAAATAGAAAAAACTAGTTCTTTCTAAAAATAAAGTAGTTCAACTAGTTATATTAATTATCTTACTAAAAATACATTAGTTCTATTAATTCAACTAGTTCAACTAGTTCAACTACAACTAAAGTAGTTCAACTACCACTACTACTACTACTAAAAATCTAGTACTAACTAAGCAACATCTAGTACTAGCTATGAACCCTAAATTAACATCTACTACTACTAAATCTAGTACTAACTAGTGGCAGGGGGTGGGGGCGACGGAGAGGTAGCTAGGGGCGGCAAGGTCGAGGGTGGTGGGAGGAGGGCTGCCGGCAGAGGAGGGAGGAGGGGCGGCCGCAGGCGGAGGGAGTAGGGCGGCGGCGGAGGAGGGAGGGGCGGCCGCAGGCGGAGGGAGGATGGAGGAGGAGGGAGGAGGGACGGAAGGAGGGGAGTACCTCGGCGGCAGACGGACGAAGGCGGCGGCGGCGGCGGCGATGCACGACGACGGTTATCGGCACGCGGGCGAGAGTGAGATCAGTGTGAGTGAGGGCCGGTCGTGCACGTGGGGATAAGGTAGGGATAGTTGTATACAGCTAATCTGAATAGCAGTAGCGCTTTGCATATAAACCGCTACTGCTAAGTGTAACTATACAAAAAATACATTGGCCATCAATGATCTTTTTCTGTACAATCTGAATTGTCAATATGAGTCCCCTCCGGTAGGAACCGGAGAGGACTCATATTGCGGCCACAAATTTTACACATAGAGTTCAGTGAAGACCAACTGATTGTGGTAGTTTCAAAAATAACAAATTTAAGGTGGTAAACACCCTGTTCACGGAGCGAGGTGGGACTAAACTTGTGGGCTGATCTTAGCAGTAGCGGTTTTCCTAGAAGCGCGCTGCTGCTAACTTCTATAGCAGTAGCGTTGTTCTATACAGAGCGCTACTGCTATAACTAGCGGGGGGGGGGGGCGAGGTCATGGCAATTATAGCAGTAGCGCGGTTTGTGGTGGACGCGCTACTGCTATTTTCCTGTCAGCAGCGGTTTTTGGTGAAACGCGCTGCTGCTAAATAGCAGTAGCGTGGTATTTTGAGGAGCGCTGCTGGTAAGATTCTGTGTATAGGCTTTTCCCTAGTAGTGGAAGGTAGGGGCGGCGGCGGCTAGGGTTTCCCCCCGTCGCTCGCGGGAGCGACGCGGGGGGAGGGAGGGGGCATCTTCAGTTCCGTATCATTCCCCACCCTTACTTGTGTTTACACCTCCCTTAACCCGACAAACATTTGGCACCCAAGAAATCCCAACACCTTCAGTTTACAACAGCGGAGAACAATTGTAAAATATGTTGAATGATGCGAACAAATAACAATATGCGGGCTTTGATTATCTCTCAAACACATGACCATGTTGTTTATTTCAGGTATGTGAACCCTCTTGTCATCTACATGGATAGCTTTCTGTGATTGTGGCAAGGTGCAGAGATGGTTGTACAGTCGGTTATCCTGTCCTTGAAACCATTCATAAGTAAGATACATTTATTTCAGGTCTTGCTTATTATTATTTATGTCTTTCCACATTTTCCTAATTCACAAAATATGATGCCTTTATCTGGAACATTCAGGGATAACATCTGTCATGTCGTTGAAGCTCCTGCTGAGATACCTGAGAAAATGAAGAAGTTAGCTACCAATGTGGCTGAAAAAAAACTATCAAATCATTAGAAGGTGTTGGTGTTTTTGTTGCCGGACTATCTGTTGCAAATGCCAATCCAGTTTGTTCGAACATTTATGCATGTCTAATATAATTGAATCCTCCTATGTTGATGTTGGATCTTTCTCTCATTGATAATTTCACTAGGTTTTATCGAACGAAGTAGCCCCTAGGGTTCACATTAGTGGACACCATATAATCCAGACATGGCACTCTTCACAATACGAGCAACATCTACGTGCTATTCTTGGACTTCCTATTGGTAACCTGTAATTAAAGCACCTGCAGCCATAATGAACAAAATCGTGGGCTATGATGAGGTATGTATATATTTGATTTTGTGTTGATTTGCCCTCCATGTTTTGCTATGTTAAACATTGATAGTTAGGTCAATATTTGCTTTATTTTAGTAACTCATTAATTTTGTAGGTCACCATGTTATTATACTGGTTACCAATTGCTACAATGCAATTTGGGATATTTCTGGGCCCATTAGCTGATTAAGAGGGCGCTAAATATTTCAGGTGCATCAGTCTATTGGCATGCAAAGGCAGGTTCTGCCCACACACATAGCTGCTTGTTGCAGAAAGGTTATAATTCTGCTTATTGCATTCCTGTGCCATTGAGTATTATTTAAAGAATTGTTCTTCCACATATTTGGAAGCAAAGTAAGATGGGTCATATTACAATTGTGGGGCGTTAATTATGTGTTCAGTGTAAAAGCACATTTGGACAAGTACACAAGAATTTGTTGTTAGGGTCTACCGACAAAACATGTAGGTGAGGCCATTCATATACATCATCTTATCTTGTCCTTTCTTTGTCCTGTTTTCCCCTGATTATGCCTGCAATGGAAGTGCTTATTTAGACTGTGCATATTGGAACAAAATTGATCTATCTCTGCATTTCATTTTGACACTGCATCTTTTCCTGTACTTTCTTTGTTCTATTTCCCCCTTCTGTAATGTGAATTTCAAATGGAACAAATAAAATAGTAAATCACCTCCTTGTCAGCAAGAAGTTTCTTGCTGAAAACATTTGGCCACTGATTTCTAACATTAGAAGCCATGTCACTCTTACCATGTTGTGAACAATGCAACATTTCTCTTGCCATTTTTATGTATAAATATTTCATCGGAAAGGATTGTGCAACTATGCCTTATATATCATAACTCTTGGATGCAACTGTTTGCACAACTTTTGTGCGAGGATGTATTACTACTTTGATGAAAATTTACTTGTTGATTTTTGTGTGCATTGCATTTCAGATCTGACACATAAAGGCACCTTGCCTTGTATCATGCATTCTGCTCCATAGACATGTTCTTTATCAGATCTGATGGTTCTCTAGTGGTTACGTGCCGACTGAATCGAATTGGGTTGGATGCTCAGGTTTCTTGTCAACCGTTTAATTTTAAGCATTATCTTTCATTCATAGACTATTATGTGCCAATCCCTAATAAAGGAATCTGGTCCAGAATTCTCTAGTGTACAATATCTCAAAAACTCTTTGGAATTGATAGGTAAAAAATGATTTGTTGTGAGCAGAAAGGATCTCGATATGGTGCTTAAAAGCACTAACCCCGTCCTTATTGTTCACATACAGATTTTTATATTTATTTAAATCGATTCACTTTCGTCGGCATTTTAGCGTGTTCCTTTTCATGGCCAGCTTTACCATTTGCTCTAGAAGCAGTTTTTCAACTCGGAAAGAACAAATGATTTGAGACTGCTTTATCTTTCATGTAATAGTTCAGTTCAATTGTTCTTTGTTTTTTCCGTAGTAGTTCATAATCAGCCTGAACAATAGTACATCAGTAAAAATAATAGTAGTTAATTTAAGACTGCTTTTACCTTTCCTGCAATAGTTCAAGGTGATTGTTCTTAGTTTTTTTTCTGTAGTAGTTAATTTGATGATCTACTTTACAAAAAAGCAAGCACTGTTTGTAGGTTGCAGGTTCCGAGGTGTGATCATTATCCATTTGTTTGAGGTCGGGCAACAACGATAATTAGCAGCCCTGTATCCTAACCAGGAGAACATCCCTTTCCCAATATTGGTTTTTAGATTATGTCCAGTTAATTAGAAAAATAGTGGGCTTGCTAAAACATCGCAAATTTCCATGTGAGTCGATATGGAGTTAATAAACACTATATGCTGAATTAGCTCTGATTAATTTTCAGTTGGACAGTTACATTGGAATAGATTCAGCAGCAAATAGATTCTGAAAACAGAACTACATCATGTTTGTTTGTGACATCAACATTTTTGCCATGCTAACTGGTTAGTTTAACTTGTTACAGATCCGCACGAGTCCGATCCACTTCTCCCGATAGTTAGCGATAGGTGCGCTATCTTCTCACGCTCGCTTTCCACTGATTTTTTTTCCTTCTCTCAAAAACCGTAGTAAATCGCTAGAGGTTTTTTCTGGTTTTTTGCTGCGTAATATGAAAAGAAAATAAAGGTGCTTGAAAGAGGATTCAAACTCAGGTCTATGCAATAGCTATTGAGCCTAATAACCAACTAAGCCACCTGTTGTTATTGTTTATTGTAGATAAACAACGTTATTTAAACCTTTCTTATTTCTGTCATATCAGAAGAAAAAAAGTTTGGCTTGGTAACTTTGGCATGACCAGCGTGATAACTATGGTATGAGCAACATGATAACTATACCATGATAAGGCTGGTAACTACAGTACGAGAAGGTTAAGGCATGGGGAAGTATGGTAATTTAACATAGAAATTACTGGTGAAAATGTTTCAAAAACTCCCCCCCTTGGATGAAAGATACCGTGGTGTTTAAAACGTAAGATATTAGTTATCATGTCTGCGATGTATACATTATCATATTTTTTACACAGAAATTACCGGGTGTATGTTTTTCAACAAAAAAAATCTGGTCAAAAATTACAGTGGCGTTTCTATGGGAGTTATGAACTTTGTATGTCTCTATTATCATGCTATTTACATAGAAATTACCGGGTCCCCCCCACCCCCACCCCTCGCCACAGTCGCCATATTTATCAGGATCGGGTACATAAGTTATCAGGTGTACCATGTATGAGTTATCATGTTATTTGCACATAAGTTACCGTGCCATGTTTCAGCGACTTGCCCCATCCCCACCCTCGCCGACCAAGTCATCAGGACCGGGGGTACATAAGTTATCGGGTCCGCAATGTTTGAGTTATCATGTTATTTGCACAGAAGTTACTATGGTATGTTTCAACAACTCC
>NC_041393.1:158578956-158585006 GCF_002162155.2 Triticum dicoccoides | reverse complement strand
GGGGGGGTCGGTAAAGTTAGCAGGAACGGGGTACATAAGTTATCAGGTCTGTGATGTGTGAGTTACCGCTATTCACAGAAAACATACCGACCCCTCCTTGACCCGGCGTCCAATATAGACGCCGCAGTGGTGCGGGGGCGAGGCCGGCTCCTCCTTCATGTGGCATCTGATCTGGACGCCGCGGTTGTGCCGGGGCGAGGGCGGCTCCTCCTTCATAAGACGGAGCGGGGACGCCGACTCGTGCTTCACGCGATGGCGCGGCAAGGACATGTTGTCTGGCTTGACTCATCGTTACATTGGCTTAATGGAATGTGTTACCTGGCTTGAATCTCATTCGTGCCCGGAAATGGAATGGTAACTGATATACGTGCAACACTTTTTCAACTGATTTTGTGTACGAAAGGTAAAATCACTGTTAGATTCCCTCCCGAGTGATGCTATGCATACAATGGTTCCTATCCAAATATACGTACAGTGTTGAGTTAAACATGCATCTTCACCGCTGGTTGTTATGTGAGAAGAATGAAAAATGAATCATGGTCAATCACGTTTTAGTCATACTTGGGACGGAGCAAAAAGGTACACAAAAATGTTTCCCCTTTTTTGGTTCAGCACCATTCAAAGTCAGTGTCATAGCTAAATCGTACATGAACAGTCCAGAGTACTTCCGATGATTTTTTTTTTTTGAAAAGGGGGAAAAACCCCGGCCTCTGCATCAGTACGATGCATACGGCCCTAGAGTACTTCCGATGATGATTTCAAGAAAACTCATGCCAACCAAATCGTAGCACATGTCGTGGCCTGGTGGTTGTCAGCACCAGGATTCTACCCTCAGGTCGCTTATTCGACTCCTCTAACTTAGATTTCTCGTTTATATATTTCTATGCATGTTTCTTTTAACTAACAAACCCGTCTACTGGTATATCGGTAACTATATCTTTTTAACATTCCTTTGGGACAATGAATCATATTCACCTATTCAGTTGTCCATGATCCATTACAGGAATCACCTTTGAGGTAATCTGTTCATTGTGCATTTTTTGTGAGATTTGCATGCGGGCTGTGGGAGGAGCACATGAGAGGCGAAGGTGGCAGCTGCAGCGGCAGCGATTTTGATCTGTGGTACGCCTTCCTGCTGGAGCCAGCAGCGTGATCCGGCCGTGCCACAAGACGTCAACTTCCTAACCGTGCTACTGCACCAAGACTTACCTGTTTGTATCCCCTTTGGCTTGCCACTAGACTCGCTGTCAGGCCAAGAAAGAGGGCGACAGAGAGGGCTCAACCTCGGTCGTCCGGCAATCACTTAGGATACGTATGTCTCCTCGGTCTATTTCTAGGAATCCTGTATTCTCTAATAATCGTTTACAAATCTGTGGGAACAAGTGATGGGAGGTTAATTCTGAAGTATATACGTTAAGTTCCAATATATTACGCTCATCAAATCCTTGAAGTATACCTTATTCTCCTATCATCACTTGTTGAATTCCTTTCTCTTACTTTTTACGCCACCTCCTCCCAATCCTTTAAGTATCCATGTGCTAAACAGAACAAAGAAAAAATAGGTGAAAGGGTTAGGGTTGCCTCCTACCTAGCACCGCCTGACCTTCCTCTCAGGAGGCGCACCAAGGGTGCGCCCCAACCACTAGTCCACTACAAAAACGCTTCCATTGTTGAGATGAGGAAGGAAGAAGTCTTGATACTCAATGACAAACGGATCCAACATCGGGAAAACAAATAGAAGATACCGTTTACGGCAAGTCTGTGTTTGCGCGTCACCTCGACAACCATCATAATATCATCACAATATTATGGAGTGTGTTCCATGTGTGTTATGAGAGTTACTAATATGATGACTCTGCTAGAGTTGCTCTTAAGCAAGTTCTACCGGACCATATCTTGCCACACAAGCATAGTTCGGACAAAATATACATTATTTTGGCTATATATATTGAACCATACTTAAGCACCAGGTTTGCATCTCGTCACTGAGACTACACGATATCACTTATCCTCTTGGCACGCCCCATCGCCACCATTCTTCTGCTTCGCACGTGCTTGAAAAGCATGCAGTCATGTCTGAACTTTCTGAACCTTAACTCATCACGTGGAGTGGACTTGTCTGAAGTTGCTTCTTCCATGGTTATGGCAGTACTCCTTGCTGAACTAAAACATTGCCCCCCAAAGGTTACCGTTTCTGAAATTTCCTTAGCCGCGTCTGCTGGCGATGATTTTTCGAGTGCATAAGCCATTGAGCCACCACACCATCCATCCTGTTGCCATTCTCCTCCTCCCCAAATAGTTAGTTGAACAGGGTTTGGCCAATTTATTCATCATCGCATTCAGTTTGAGGCTTTGAGCGCCAGGGTGGACTGATTGATGCATACGGTTCAGTATCCACATCCTTATATATAAACTAAAAATAAAATAGGCTCACTTGGTGCGTCTCTTTTCTTCCGAACACGGACGGCATCAGCTCTAGGCTGGACAGTTAGGTGGATCTCGTGATCCATTCCATGACCCATCGACACTTGCTTGGCTGACCATTCGAAGCAGAGGTTGGCCTCCCGTCAAATCAAGAACTGACGCCAGGGTAGAACGGATCCAATGCCACTACCTCGTCGAGAAATTCGGCCAAAGCTATTATCCATCGCCACTTCCGTCCTGGCGTCGATCGATCCGTCGACACGTGCGCTTCGGCGGGCGTCTCCGGCCAGACGTCACCGCGTGAATGCTCACTACCGCATTGCCACTACGTGGAGCACTTGGGCTTCCCCGGCCTAATTTTGTAGCGCACGGCAGGGCAGAAGTCGTTGTTTTGAGCTGTACCGGCCGAGAGCCACCTCTGGGAAGAGGGTGCGCGGTATTATCCATCCAGATGGAATTTCCTTCGGAGGCACGGCCAGGCCAGGTGATAAATCATCCGTCAATAATAATTTGTCAGCAAACAGCGGCATGACTGATTCTCTTGGTAGGGGCCACAAGAGGGAGAGGCCAATCATCAGTGAATGGCGTAGGGAGGAGAAGGCCACACGGGACCTGGACGTACAGCGGAAAGTTTTGATTCACGTGCGCTGCGTCGCACCAGCAGACCGACCAGGCCGTGGATCTGGCCTCTCGACATCTCCAAGGTCCAAGGGGCATACGTGGGCTCCTCCCACATTTTTGGGGAAAACACCTTTCTCCCGCAGAAACAGAAGAAGAGTACACCCATTCCCATTTGAACTCGCGGAGAATACATATAAAGCATTTGGTTCCAGCGACATAATATTTACTATACTCCTAGCATTTTCCTTTACGTTGAAGTTTGGGTTTCACAATCTGTTCGGTTTTGAGTTTGAGTAATCACCATGGTTGGTGTAGAACTATCGATTTCTCGTTCGTCCCCTTTTTCTTCCCCGGAAGGAAAAGGACACGTGGTTTAACAGAAAAAGGGTAACGTGTTACTCGGCCCAAAGGCTTCCAAAGCAGTTCGATGTCACGAGCTAATTCGGTCCATAAGATAACGTAGTTTACTAAGCCACGATTAGTTGCTGAAATCATCATCATTAGCCATTACGAAAAGCAAGCCAAGCAGAGAGGCAGCAGCTAGCACAACATGATCTCGCGCTCGCTCCACGTCCACGTCCACGTCCACAAATGATGGTAGGTCGGCCCTTTTCACTCGCCGAAAGGGACTCGGTCGCATACAGCTCAACACACGATGGCTCCATGGATGGATGCTACGTACGTACATACTACTGCTCCTTATCTGCTGCTAGTGTACAGTTTAGCAGCGCCGTTTTGGATGGACGAGAGGGAGGCACACGGACGGAGTGGCGAAATTGGGCTCATGTTCCGGTTGCCACTGGAGGCATGTTACCGTCGCCGTCGTGATAAATATCTGGACGGATTATTGGAAAGGTGACCAGATCACCACATGGTCGATCGTCGAATTAGTAGGGGTTTTTTCTTCTTCTTCTTTTGAGCAACTCGAATTAGTAGGGGTTTTTTCTTCTTCTTCTTTTGAGCAACTCGAATTAGTAGGTAGGTAGCGGCGGGGCGCAGAAGATATTTCCGTCGTCAGCGCGGCCCTGCTCCTGCTGTCGTGGGGACGAGGTTTTTGGCGACGTGGGCCGCGCGGCCACCAATCAGGAACAAAAGAAAACACCACTTGAGCATTCTTTTACGTATAATATTATTAAGGAGTTCTATTGAGGGAAACGATGAATTATACTCCCCCCGTCTCATAATTTAAGACGTTTTATGACATTATACTAGAGGTAGTACTATATATTGTTTTCTGCAAAGAAGGACAACGATGTGTATCAAATTAATTGAGAAATAAGACGATGCTTTTTAGTTGGAGAAAAATAGACTATGTTAAGGTGTGTCAAACTCGGTCGGATACTCGCCACCATCTCCGTCCTTGATATTTTATAGCGACTCAAAAGAGTCTCTTTTGTACACCTGTTGATTTTGCCGGCCGGAATGGAAGTGAACTGACAAGCACTCAAATCAAGCAAGGGGCATGTAAATGCCGACTACGAGTTCAATCACTTTACAGATAACCAAAACACCTACTACGTCCGAATTGCAAAAATACGATGCCTAAAAATCAGCGAAATCAATACAATCGCTTCCATACAGTTTAAAAATATATACTATTTAGTCCTAAATAATACTATTTTTTAATAGATAAAACAGTTTGAAAAAATATATATATCAATTTCTTTCGCATGTTTTAGAGTATAGGACCATATATGTATGTAGCAAATGTTCACGTGGCTTTCCTAGGAGTGTCGCGCTAACGGTCGGTTCAGTGAGCTCCAGGTGAAAGCCTAGCTCGACTTCCGTCAATGCTGGTGTCGACAACATCAATGATGTTGTTCACTCATTGGAGACATTGTCGTGGAGCCCCTTCGCCTTCCACGTCATTTCGATCTCAAGCTCTACGGATGAAAAAACATGTTTTGGCATTTGTTGAAGCGGGCATCGATAGTGTTCCCTGACGTTTCCCTCCCGGGGGCGACGTTTTCGAGGTCCAGGGTGTTTTGTTAGATGGTGGTGCCTTATGTGTCTTTGCAATTTCGTCGCAAGCCAGGAAAGTGTGCAGCCTCGGGTCCGATGTGGAACGCAGAGCGGTAACTCTGGAATTTTTTTGCGTATGGGTTGTTGGCTTTGGTCGCTTGAGAAACAGAGCCATCGACTAACCTAGTACATGGCCTAGGGGCCGGTAAGGATGCCAGAGTGATGGCTCCAAAAATCTCTCACATAAAGATTATACAACACCAGTCAACCCTGGTGGCACCTCGATGTAGGCTGATGGTCGAGCAAATAAGCGGGTGACACCTCGCGACCATCAGTGGCCATCTCTGGCACGACCAACCAGAGCACCAAACGCGACCACGCGAGCAATGTAGCAAAAGAGCCACATCCCAGCAACCGGGAAGCTATGTCAATGACTTGGCTACCGCCATGTCGACGCGCGCCACCAGAGCTCCTCCTCCGTGAAGCCACTGCAAGACACCACACGCGCCACGAGAGATGCAACGTAGGTGTTGGGGAACGCAGTAATTTCAAAAAAATTCTACGATCACGCAAGATCTATCTATGTGATGTATATCAACGAGAGGGGAGAGTGTTGTCTACGTACACTCGTAGACAAAAGGCGGAAGCGTTATGACAACGCGGTTGATGTAGTCGTACGTATTCATGATCCGACCGATCCAAGTACCGAACATACAGCACCTCCGTGTTCAGCACACGTTCAGCTCGATGACGTCCCTCGTACTCTTGATCCAGTTGAGGCCGAGGGTGAGTTCCGTCAGCACGACGGCGTGGTGACGGTGATGATGATGCTACCGGTGCAGGGCTTCGCCTAAGCTCCGCAACGGTATGATCGAGGTGTGTAACTGTGGAGGGAGGCACCGCACACGACTAAAAGATCAACTTGTGTTGTCTGTTGTGTTATTGGGGCACCCCCTGGCCACGTATATAAAGGAGGGAGGGAGAGAGGAGGCCGGCCAGGTTTGGGCGCGCCAGGGGGGGAGTCCTACTTGGACTCCTAGTCC
>NC_041393.1:158473000-158578534 GCF_002162155.2 Triticum dicoccoides | reverse complement strand
TTCCACCGGAGGGAAAGGTAAGGGAGAGAGAGGGGGAAGGAAAGAGGGGGGCCGGCCCCCTCCCCTAGTGCAATTCGGTTTGGGCAAGGGGAGGGGCGCCCCTCTCACGTGGCCCTCTTTCCTCTCCTCTAATAAGGCCCACTAGGCCCAATACTTCTCTCCCGGGGGGTTCTGGTAACCTACCGGTACTCCGAAAAAATGCCCGAACCACTCGGAACCATTCCGATGTCCAAATGCAACCTTCCAATATATGAATCTTTACCTCTCGACCACTTCGAGACTCCTTGTCATGTCCGTGATCTCATCTGGGACTCCAAACAAACTTAGGTACATCAAATCACATAACTCATAATACAAATCGTCATCGAACGTTAAGCGTGCGGACCCTACGGGTTCGAGAACTATGCAGACATGACCGAGACACATCTCCGGTCAATAACCAATAGCGGAACCTGGATGCTCATATTGGCTCCTACATATTCTACGAAGATCTTTATCGGTCAAACCGCATAACAACATACGTTGTTCCCTTTGTCATCGGTATGTTACTTGCCCGAGATTCGATCGTCGGTATCATTATACCTAGTTCAATCTCGTTACCTGCAAGTCTCTTTACTCGTTCCATAATACTTCATCCCGCAACTAACTCATTAGTTACAATGCTTGCAAGGCTTATAGTGATGAGTATCATTAAGAGGGCCCAGAGATACCTCTCCGAAACACGGAGTGACAAATCCTAATCTCGATATATGCCAACCCAACAAACACCTTTGGAGACACCTGTAGAGCACCTTTATAATCACCCATTTACGTTGTGACATTTGGTAGCACATAAAGTGTTCCTCCGGTATTCGGGAGTTGCATAATCTCATAGTCTGAGGAACATGTATAAGTCATGAAGAGAGCAGTAGCAACGAAACTGTAACGATCATAATGCTAAGCTAACGGACGGGTCATGTCCATCACATCATTCTCCTAATGATATGGTCCCGTTCATCAAATGACAACACATGTCTATGGTAAGGAAACATAACCATCTTTGATTAATGAGCTAGTCAAGTAGAGGCATACTAGGGACTATAAGTTTTGTCTATGTATTCACACAAGTACTAAGTTTCTGGTTAATATAATTCTAGCATGAATAATAAACATTTATCATGAATTAAGGAAATAAATAGTAACTTTATTATTGCCTCTAGGGCATATTTCCTTCAGTCTCCCACTTGCACTAGAGTCAATAATCTAGTTCACATCACCATGTGATTTAACACCAATATTCACATATGTATGTGATTAATACCCATAGTTCACATCGTCATGTGACCAACACCCAAATGGTTTACTAGAGTCAATAATCTAGTTCACATCTCTATGTGGTTAACACCCAAAGAGTACTAAGGTGTGATCATGTTTTGCTCGTGAGAGAAGTTTAGTCAACGGGTCTGTCACATTCAGAGCCGTATGTATTTTGCAAATATTCTATGTCTACAATGCTCTGCACGAGCTAACTGCTCCCACTTTCAATATGTATCCAGATTGAGACTTAGAGTCATCTGGATTGGTGTAAAAGCTCGCATCGATATAACTTTTTATGACAAGCTCTTTTATCACCTCCATAATCGAGAAATATTTCCTTAGTCCTAACTAAGGATAATCTTGACTGTTGTCCAGTGATCTACTCCTAGATCAAAATTGTACTCCCTTGCCAAACTCAGGGCAGGGTACACAATAATTCTGGTACACAGCACAACATACTTTACAGAACCTATGAGTCTGGCATAGGGAATGACTTTCATTCTTTTTCTATTTTCTGTTGTGGTCGGGCTTTGAGTCTTACTCAACTTTACACCTTGTAATACAGGCAAAAACCATTTTCTTTGACTGATCCATTTTAAACTTCTTCAAAACTTTACCAAGGTATGTGCTTTGTGAAAGTCCAATTAAGCATCTTAATCTATCTCTATAGATCTTGATGCCCAATATGTAAGCAGCTTCACCGAGGTCTTTCATTGAAAAAACTCTTATTCAAATATCCCTTTATGCTATTCAGAAATTCTATATCATTTCCAATCAACAATATGTCATCCACATATAATATTAGAAATGCTACTGAACTCCCACTCACTTTCTTGTAAATATAGACTTCTGCAAAAGTCTGTATAAAACCATATGCTTTGATCATATTATCAAAGCATTTTATTCCAACTCCAAGAGGCTTTCACTAGTCCATAAATGGATCGCTGGAGCTTGCACACTTTGTTAGCACCCTTTGGATCGACAAAACCTTCTGGTTGCATCATATACAACTCTTCTTCCAGAAATCCATTCAGGAATGCAGTTTTGACATCCATCTGCCATATTTCATAATCATAGAATGCAGCAATTGCTAACATGATTCAGACATACTTAAGCATCGCTACAGGTGAGAAAGTCTCATCATAGTCAACTCCTTGAACTTTGTCGAAAACCGTTTTCCTACAAGTCGAGCTTTGTAGATAGTAACACTACTATCAACGTCCGTCTTCCTCTTAAAGATCCATTTATTTTTTATGGCTTGACAATCATTGGGCAAGTCCACCAAAGTCCTCACTTTGTTCTCATACATGGATCCTATCTCAGATTTCATGGTCTCGGGCGATTTCACGGAATCTGGGCTCATCATCGCTTCCTCATAGTTTGTTGGTTCATCATGGTCTATTAACATGGCCTCTAGAATAGGATCGTCGTACCACTCTGGTGCGGACCGTACTCTGGAAGACCTACGAGTTTCTGTAGTAACTTTATCTGAAGTTTCATGATCATCATCATTAGCTTCCTCACTAATTGGTGTAGGAATCATTGGAACTGATTTCTATGATGAACTACTTTCCAATTCAAGAGAAGGTACAATTACCTTATAAAACTCTACTTTCCTCCCACTCACTTCTTTCGAGAGAAACTCCTTCTCTAGAAAGGATCTACTTTAGCAACAAAGATTTTGCCTAAGGATCTGTGATAGAAGGTGTACCCAACAATTTCCTTTAGGTATCCTACGAAGACGCACTTCTCCGATTTGGGTTCGAGCTTATTATGTTGAAGCTTTTTCACATAAGCATCGCAGCCCCAAATTTAAGAAACGACAACTTTGGTTTCTTGCCAAACCACAATTCATAAAGCGTCGTCTCAACGGATTTCGATGGTGCCCTATTTAACGTGAATGCAGCTGTCGCTAATGCATAACCCCAAAATAACAGTGGTAAATTGGTAAAATATATCATAGATCGCACCATATTCAATAAAGTGCAGTTACGACATTCGGACACACCATTACGCTGCGGTGTTCCATGTGGCGTGAGCTATAAAACTATTCCACATTGTTTTAAATGAAGGTCAAACTCATAACTCAAATATTCTCCTCTACGATCAGATCGTAGAAACTTTATTTTCTTGTTATGATGATTCTCCACTTCACTCTGAAATTCTTTGAACTTTTCAAATGTTTCAGACTTGTGTTTCATTAAGTTGATATACTCATATCTGCTCAAATCATCTGTGAAGGTCAGAAAATAACGGTACCTACCACGAGCATCAACACTCATTGGACCACATACATCGGTATGTATTATTTCCAATAAGTCACTAGCTCGTTCCATTGTTTCGGAGAACGGAGTTTTAGTTATCTTGCCCATAAGGCATGGTTCGCAAGCATCAAATGATTCATAATCAAGTCATTCCAAAAGTCCATCCTTATGGAGTTTCTTCATGTGCTTTATACCGATATGACCCAAACGGCAGTGCCACAAATATGTTGCATTATCATTATCAACTTTGCATCTTTTGGCATCAATATTATGAATATGTGTATCACTACGATCAAGATTCAATAAACCATCAATATTGGGTGTATGACCATAGAAGGTTTTATTCATGTAAACAAAATAAAAATGTATTCTCTGTCTTACATGAATAATCCTATCGTAATAAACATGATCTAATCATATTTATGCTCAACGCTAACACCAAATAACATTTATTTAGGTTCAACACTAATCTCAAAAGTATAGGGAGGTGCGATGATGATCATATCAATCTTGGAACCACTTCCAACACACATCATCACTTCATCCTCAACTAGTCTCTGTTTATTCTGTAACTCCTGTTTCGAGTTACTAATCTTAGCAACCGAACAAGTATCAAATACCCAGGGGCTACTATAAACACTAGTAAGGTACACATAAATAACATGTATATCAAATATACCCTTGTTTACTTTGCCATCCTTCTTATCCACCAAATATTCAGGGCTTTTTCGTTTCCAGTGACCATTTCCTTTGCAGTAGAAGCACTCAGTTTCAGTCTTTGGTCCAGCTTTGGACTTTTTCATGGGAGTGACAACTTGCTTGCCATTCTACTTGAAGTTCCCTTTCTTTCCCTTTGCCCTTTTCTTGAAACTAGTGGTCTTGTCAATCATCAACACTTGATGCTCTTTCTTGATTTCTACCTCGCCGATTTCAACATCACGAAGAGCTCGGGAATCGCTTTCGTCATCCCTTGCATACTATAGTTCATCACGAAGTTCCAGTAACTTGGCGATGGTGACTAGAGAACTCTGTCAATCACTATCTTATCTGGAAGATTAACTCCCACTTGATTCAAGCGATTGTAGTACCCACACATTCTGAGCACATGCTCACTAGTTGAGCAATTCTCCTCCATCTTTTAGGCAAAGTACTTGTCAGAGGTCTCATACTTCTTGACACGGGTATGAGTCTGAAATAATAATTTCAGCTCTTGGAACATCTCATATGCTCCGTGACATTTCAAAAACGTTTTTGAAGTCCCGGTTCTAAGCCGTAAAGCATGGTGCACTAAACTATCAAGTAGTTATCATATTGAGCTAGCCAAACTTTCATAACGTCTGCATCTGCTCCTGCAATAGGTCTGTCACCTAGCGGTGCATCGAGGACATAATTCTTCTGTGCAGCAATGAGGATACACCTCAGATCACGAACCCAGTCCGCATCATTGCTACTATCATCTTTCAACTTAGTTTTCTCTAGGAACATATAAAAACATAGGGAAGCTATAGCGTGAGCTATTGATCTACAACGTAATTTGCAAAATACTATCAGGACTAAGTTCATGATAAATTAAAGTTCAATTAATCATATTACTTAAGAACTCCCACTTAGATAGACATCCCTCTAGTTATCTAAATGATCACGTGATCCAAATGAACTAAAGCATGTCCGATCATCACATGAGATGGAGTTGTTTTCAATGGTGAACATCACTATGTTGATCATATCTACTATATGATTCACGCTCGACCTTTCGGTCTCAGTGTTCCGAGGCCATATCTGCATATGCTAGGCTCGTCAAGTTTAACCCGAGTATTCTGCGTGTGCAAAACTGGCTTGCACCCATTGTATGTGAACGTAGAGCTTATCACACCCGATCATCAGGTGGTGTCTCGGCACGACGAACTGTAGCAACGGTGCATACTCAGGGAGAACAGTAAGGGATCATCTTATAATGCTACCGACGTTCTAAGTAAAATAAGATGCATAAAGGATAAACATCACATGCAATTAAAATATGTGACATGATATGGCCATCATCATCTTGTGCTCATGATCTCCATCACCGAAGCATCGTCATGATCTCCAACGTCACTGGCGCGACACCTTGATCTCCATCATAGCATCATTGTCCTCTCGCCACCTATTGTTACTACGACTATCACTACCGCTTAGTGATAAAGTAAACAATTACATGGCGATTTCATTGCATACAATAAAGCGACAACCATATGGCTCCTGCCAATTGCCGATAACTTTGTTACAAAACATGATTCATCTCATACAACAATTTATATCACATCATGCTTGACCATATCACATCACAACAAGCCCTGCAAAAACAAAGTTAGACGTCCTCTACTTTGTTGTTGCAAGTTTTACGTGGCTGCTACGGGCTTCTAGCAAGAACCGTTCTTACCTAGGCATCAAAACCACAACGATTTTTTGTCAAGTGTGTTGTTTTAACCTTCAACAAGGACCGGACGTAGCCACACTTGATTCAACTAAAGTTGGAGAAACAAATACTCACCAGCCACCTATGTGCAAAGCACGTCGGTAGAACCAGTCTCGCGTAAGCGTACGCGTAATGTCGGTCTGAGCCGCTTCATCCAACAATACCACCGAATCAAAGTATGACATGCTGGTAAGCAGTATGACTATTATCGCCCACAACTCTTTGTGTTCTACTCGTGCATATAACATCTACGCATAGACCTGGCTCGGATGTCACTGCTGGGGAACGCAGTAATTTCAAAATTTTCCTACGATCATGCGAGATCTATCTATATGATGCATATCAACGAGAGGGGGGAGTGTTGTCTACGTATCCTCGTAGACCAAAAGCGGAAGCGTTATGACAACGCGGTTGATGTAGTCGTACGTCTTCACGATCCGACCGATCCAAGTACCGAACGTACGGCACCTTCGCGTTCAGCACACTTTCAGCTCGATGACGTCCCTCGTACTCTTGATCTAGTTGAGGCCGAGGGTGAGTTTCGTCGGCACGATCGTCATCGAACGTTACGCGTGCGGACCCTACGGGTTCGAGAACTATGTAGACATGACCGAGACTCACTTTCGGTCAATAACCAATAGCAGAACATGGATGCTCATATTGGTTCCTACATATTCTACGAAGATCTTTATCGGTCAAACCGTATAACAACATACGCTGTTCCCTTTGTCATCGGTATGTTACTTGCCCGAGATTTGATCATCGGTATCTCAATACCTAGTTCAATCTCATTACCGGAAGTCTCTTTACTCGTTCCATAATACTTCATCCCGCAACTAACTCATTAGTTACAATGCTTGCAAGGCTTATAGTGATGAGTATCATTAAGAGCGCCCAGAGATACCTCTCCGAAGCACGGAGTACAAATCCTGATCTCGATATATGCCAACCCAACAAACACCTTTGGAGACACCTGTAGAGCATCTTTATAATCACCCATTTACGTTGTGACATTTGGTAGCACACAAAGTGTTCCTCCGGTATTCGGGAGTTGCATAATCTCATAGTCTAAGGAACATGTATAAGTCATGAAGAGAGCAGTAGCAATGAAACTATAACGATCATAATGCTAAGCTAACGGATGGGTCATGTCCATCACATCATTCTTCTAATGATGTGACCTCGTTCATCAAATCACAACACATGTCTATGGTTAGGAAACATAATCATCTTTGATTAACGAGCTAGTCAAGTAGAGGCATACTAGGGACTATAACTTTTGTCTATGTATTCACACATATACTAAGTTTTCGGTTAATACAATTCTAGCATGATTAATAAACATTTATCATGAATTAAGGAAATAAATAATAATTTTATTATTGCCTCTAGGATATATTTCCTTCAGTAGGCCCCCCTTTGGAGGTGAGGCAGGGCATGGCGGCGGCATACAAGGAAGATAGCGACACGAGATTTTTTTTCTAGGGTTTGTTGGGTCGCCTCCCGAGTCACCTACATGGAGCGGCTCGTAGCCAAACGATACTTGTGAAACCCAACACGGCAGGGCATCTCTAGCAGATCCGTTATCCTAAAACTCCAAAATTCATCTCTTAACCTATTTCTTATCATTTCTAAGGGATTAAATGTTTTTTTACCTAGCAAAATACCTTAAAACTTAATCCATGACAAAAAAAATAAGAACATGAATTTTTGCACACAACTCATTTCGAACACTAATTTTAATTAGTTAATTGCATAACTCCTAGTTCTAGAGTCCATGCCTACTATAGTAAGAACAAATCGACATCGAACTAGTTCAAGCATCGATCTAAAGACTATAAAACTACTCCCTCCGTTCGGAATTATTTGTCTCGGAAATGGATGTATCTAGATGTATTTTAGTTCTAGATACATCCATTTCCGAGACAAGTAATTCCGAACGGAGGGAGTACGAGCTAGCTAGCTCTACTAGTCGTCGCCATTAAGATCCTTTCAAAGTGCCCAAGTTGGAGGATGAACCAAGAGCTGCCGCCACCACCACCACCACCATCGCGCGCGGGAGGGGTCGACCTCATCCTCCTTGAGGAACTCATCGAACAACTGTTTGTTCTCATTTTCAAGGCGGTCGATATTGCCATGCTTGTGGTCAACTGTGCGCTCGTCGTCCACAGACCGGTAGTAGCCTACAATGACGGCAACATGGTTCAGCTCGTACTTGATGAGTTTGGTCACCAACTCATTGTTCGCATGCTCAACTGCCAGCTGTGCCTCAGATTTTCAGTGCTCGTGCAACTCGGGCTAGGAGACAATCGAATGGCTGGAAAGGTGAGAGCCACCGCAATATAGGCCGAGAAATTAAGCGTCGCCTGCAGGCTGAAGCAGCAAACTGTGGTGGCTTCATAAGCGCATGCCGCATCTTCTCCGTGTCAAAAATACCCAACAATTAACGGCCAATGTCGACGTGGCATATCTTCGCTGCAAATATTCCTAATGGACGACATCCGAATCCGTGATGCTTTGCAGATGGCAGTGGCAGTGGAAGCAACAACAACATCACCACAAGGCTCGACGAGACGATGAGGGGTTTTGGAGACGGTGGCCAAGAACGGGGCCGAATCATAGAGGACTACAGGGCGAGGGGAGGCGGTAGCGCAACTAGGAGGGCGGTCGTGCTGAAGTCGAGGAAGATGACGCTTGGGCTGTGGGCGGCAGTGCAGAATGGTGGTGGTTTGTGGCGTTGCTGAAAAGAGTCAAATCCTGAAATAAAATATGAGAGAGTTCATTTAGTGCTAAAGTTTCGTGACAAAGTCAAAATAGTGATTTTGGCCACCCATTGAGAGTGCATTAGCCCTCTTGATTTCATCACTCCATTTACTCTTTCTCCTTCTTTATTTTACCTTTGCACTCCATTTCTAGTCGCGAGTCACTCACAATATTTTTTAACTTTCGTCTTCGTTTTATCTTGGAGTGTGACTAACTTGTAGACACAATTTCATAAACCTTAACAAGAGGCAAAAATCATTTTATGTGCTTTTTGTGGGATTGATATTCTTACTTCAAAAAGATTGTAATTAAACTTTATGCACTTGCAGATCATCACCTGTAAGCCGACGTCCAGAATTGCCATATTTTTATCCTGGCCTTTCCAGGTCCGCTTATGGAATACTAGCACAATGCCCGTGCATTGCAACGTGAGAAACACATTCATAGTCTCACAGCGGGAGGGACAGTTCTCTCGCTGTAAACGGACACCCGCACAACCCCCTCCTATCAGCACCCGCAATCAGCGACTTAATCCCCTCTGTCATCACAAAGCCTCTTGAATCACAACATAGAAGTTAAGCCACGTCACCACCTTGTCGCACCTCGTCCAAATCCACCAACCATGTCGCCGCGGATTCACACTGCTCTGGCCTGGCCTCCAGAGCAGTTCTAGTCAGGAAATTTTGTTGTTTTGAGGCTAAATTGTTTGATTTCTTTCGTAGCCTGCACATCATCATATAGTATTTAATGGAATTTTACATATTTGTGGAGAACAACTTACCGGAGGGAAAAAACAATTGTCTTGAAATTTTTAAATATCCTTTTCAAATAAAATAAAGTTCTAGGCTCCCTAGATCCACGGAGCCAAATTGCCTCACTTAGTTGTTGATCTGGTATTACACATTTGAGGGTGTTTATCAGACCAAATATTTTCCCTTTATTCATGCAAAATAACTCTTATCAGACTACGCATGTACATCACATATCTTTATCTCTGGTTAATGAAAACATACTGAATATGACACCATCAAATATGTCGGTCTGATAATAGTTTCATGAGAGAAACTATTAAGTCACTTCTCACATGTATTTCATTGAGTTCCTCGCTGGAAACAAAATACTACAATACTCGCAATTGGTTCAACTCTTCGAGAACAAAGCACGAGCTCTTTCATAAGAGTAGAGCGCAAACAAAGCATTTATTATTTCAAACAATGAAAACCAGCCATCTCATTAATAAAAAAGTAGATGATCTCACAAGAAGATTTTATACTAAATAACAGATAGAGAAAAGGAAGTAAAGCCAGGTTTCGAAGTCGAAGTAGCGCTTAACAAAACCAGCTTGAGACTGGGCAAGATATGTTTAAGTATGCATGACTCCATAGTCATTATACATCACAATATCGATGAATGGAATTGAAAGGATCGAGAAGAGGTGTCTAGAGGGGGGTGATTAGACACTAAGTGAGAAAAGTTGCAGTTTTTAATTTCTTTAAGTTGAAGTGGAGTTTTGGCACAAGTTTAACAATCACAGTACATAACAAGCAAGCATGCAAAGACTATATGAGCAGCAGAAAGTAAAGATGCAACTTGCAGTAAAGGTATGGGATTGGAGTGTGCAAACGCAATTTGGAGACACGGAGATTTTTGAGACGTGGTTCCGATAGGTGGTGCTATCATACATCCACGTTGATGGAGACTTCAACCCACGAAGGGTAACGGCTGCGCGAGTCCACGGAGGGCTCCACCAACGAAGGGTCCACGAAGAAGCAACCTTGTCTATCCCACCATGGCCGTCGTCCACGAAGGACTTGCCTCACTAGGGTAGATCTTCACGAAGTAGGCGATCTCCTTGCCCTTACAAACTCCTTGGTTCAACTCCACAATCTTGTCGGAGGCTCCCAAGTGACACCTAGCCAATCTAGGAGACACCACTCTCCAAGAAGTAACAAATGGTGTGTTGATGATGAACTCCTTGCTCTTGTGCTTCAAATGATAGTCTCCCCAACACTCAACTCTCTCTCACAGGATTTGGATTTGGTGGAAAGAAGGTTTGAGTCGAAAGCAACTTGGGGAAGGCTAGAGATCAAGATTCATATGGTAGGAATGGAATATCTTGGTCTCAACACATGAGTAGGTGGTTCTCTCTCAGAAAATGTAGGCTGGAAGTGTAGGCACATTCTGATGGCTTTCTCCACAAATGAAGAGTGGGTGGAGGGGTATATATAGCCTCCACACAAATCTAACCGTTACACACAACTTACCAATCTCGGTGGGACCAAATTGAGAAACTCGGTCAGACAGATTCAGCAAATGATGTGACCGTTAGGATTTTCGGTGGGACCGGCATGCAACTCGGTAGGACCAATTTTATTAGGGTTAGGGCATAACATAATCTCGGTGGGACCGATTACACAAACTCGGTGGGACCGATTTTGGCAATAAGCTAACCAGAGAGTTGGTCAGGCAAACTCGGTGGGGCCGATTCACTCATCTCGGTTGGACCGAAATGTTACGAAGAGGAACAGAGAATTTGCATTGTAATCCCGGTAGGACCAATTACACAAACTCGTAAGACCGATTTTGGTAATGGACATACACAAAGAGATTACAATCCCATCTCGGTGAGACCGAGATCCCTACCGGTGATACCAATTTGCGTAGGGTTTGTGGCAGTGGCTATGACATCTGAACTCGATGGCGCCGGATGGAAAGAATCGGTGGGGCCGAGTTTGACTTTTGGTTTAGGTCATATGTGGATGTGAGAAAGTGGTTGAGGGCTTTGGAGCATATCACTAAGCACTTTGATCAAGCAAGCCATTAAGCAACACCTCATCCCCTCTTGATAGTATTGGCTTTTCCTATGGACTCAATGTGATCTTGGATCACTAAAATAGAAAATGTAGAGTCTTGTGCTTTGAGCTTGAGCCAATCCTTTGTCCTTAGCATCTTGAAGGAGTTCCACATCCTCTAGTCTATGCCACTCCATTGTTGAACTTATCTGAAACATGCTAGGTAAAAGTGTTAGTCCAACAAGAGATATGTTGACATTAATTACCAAAACTACCCAGGGAGCACTTGTGCTTTCAATATCCCCCTTTTTGGTAATTGATGACAACATACATCAAAGCTTGAGATAAAGATATAGAGAATAACAAGTAAAGCTTTGGAAAGACATGTAACATGCATAGGCTCCCCTACATGTATGCAATCATGTAAGTATGAAATATAGGAGCAAGTGAATGCATAAGCATGACAGAGTAAGCAATGTGTTACATGTATCTTGGCTATATGCATCAGAGCAAATGATGTGAATATGGGAAATGTACCTTCATGCCCATGAGTCCTTCTTGCAAATAGTATGTACATCAGCAAGAATTCCTCATACACATGACTGTGATGCATATACTTACCTTGTGGTCTTGTGTTGGCTTAGGATGGAATGAACCTGCGTAAACAAGGTTAGATAACACAGATACACCTACTAGCCAGAGCAAACAGAAGAAACCACAAGAGAACCAAGACTGGGATGACATGTAGATTGAGTACTAAGTACCACATTGAATATAGACATGTCTCCAAAGGTAAAGATGTGCACTGAATTTTAAGGATTTCCTTCCCTTATATATCTTGCTCCCCCTAAATCAAGCATGGGATACTGGGAGAGGATAGGGAACTGAAAATCAGAGCAATATCAGAGCTCAAAGAAAATAAACAGAGCTAATGCAAACAAGCACATATGAACATGTCTTTCCCCTCTTGAAGACATGTGACTTCTCTCCTCTTGGACACCAAGCATATGGGGTCCTTGATGATTACTCTTTCTCCCCTTGAGTATTCTCTCCCCTTATAGATATGATTAAGCTTTTATCTGATCTCTCTCTCCCCCTTTGACATCAATTTCCAAGAAGGGTTCTTCTGGATTTTGTCACGATGGATTTGGTCCTTGAGTCACAGAACGAAGCAGCAAGTTGTATGTGATGCTGATAGAGGACAAGATTCATTGAGTGGAGCTGGATCAAAAGGAATGCAGAAACAAGTGGCAAGGTGTCTTTCCTGTAGTGAAATCAGTGGCTCCGAGTTTTATGCTTCGGTTGCGCCGAAAGGATTCGGTTAGACCGAAAACAGCAGACTGATACGTCCATTTTGCGTCATGCTTTTATATCATCATTTATTGCATTATGGGCTGTTATTACACATTATATCTCAATACTTATGGCTATTCCCTCTTATTTTACAAGGTTTACCATGAAGAGGGGGAATACCGGCAGCTGGAATTCTGGCTGGAAAAGGAGCAAACATTGGAAACCTATTTTGCATTGCTCCAAAAATCCTGAAACTCCACGAAACATGTTTTTAGAATTTATAAGAATTATTGAGCGAAAGAAATACACGAGGGGGCCCACACCCTGTCCAGGAGAGTGGAGGGCGCGCCCCCCCTACTGGGCGCGCCCCCTATATCCTGGGCCCCTTGGTGGGCCTCCGGTGTCCATCTTCTGCTATATCAGAGCTTTTACCCTGGAAAAAAATCGTGGGCAAGCTTACAGGACGAAACTCCGCCGCCACGAGGCGGAACCTTGGTGGAATCAATCTAGGGCTCCGGCGGAGCTGTTCTGCCGGGGACACTTCCCTCCGGGAGGGGGGAATCATCACCAACGTCACCACCAACAATCCTCTCATCGGGAGGGGGTCAATCTCCATCAACATCTTCACCAGCACCATCCCCTCTCAAAACCCTAGTTCATCTCTTGTATCCAATCTTGTATCAAAACCATAAATTGGTACCTGTGGGTTGCTAGTAGTGTTGATTACTCCTTGTAGTTGATGCTAATTGGTTTACTTGGTGGAAGATCATATGTTCAGATCCTTTATGCATATTATTACTCCTCTGATTATGAACATGAATATGCTTTGTGAGTAGTTACGTTTGTTCCTGAGGACATGGGTGAAGTCTTGCTATTAGTAGTCATGTGAATTTGGTATTCGTTCGATATTTTGATGAGATGTATGTTGTCTTTTCCTCTAGTGGTGTTATGTGAACGTCGACTACATGACACTTCACCATTATTTGGGCCTAGAGGAAGACATGGGGAAGTAATAAGTAGATGATGGGTTGCTAGAGTGACAGAACCTTAAACCCTAGTTTATGTGTTGCTTCGTTAGGGGCTGATATGGATCCATATGTCTAATGTTGTGGTTAGGTTTACCTTAATACTTCTTTTGTAGTTGTGGACGCTTGCAATAGGGGTTAATCATCAGGGGGATGCTTGTCCAAGTAAGGGCAGTACCCAAGCACCGGTCCACCCACATATCAAATTATCAAAGTACCAAACGCGAATCATATGAACGTGATGAAAACTAGCTTGACGATAATTCCCATGTGTCCTCGGGAGCTCCTTTCTCATTATTAGAAATTGTCCAGGCTTATCCTTTGCTACATAAAGGATTGGTCCACCTTTATGCACTTTATTTACTTTATTTACTTGTTACTCGTTACTATTTATCTTATCACAAAACTATCTATCACCTACAATTTCAGTGCTTGCAGAGAAAACCTTACCGAAAAACCGCTTATCATTTCCTTCTGCTCCTCGTTGGGTTCGACACTCTTACTTATCAAAAGGACTACGATAGATCCCCTACAATCGTGGGTCATCAAGACTCTTTTCTGGCGGCGTTGCCGGGGAGTGTAGCGCTTTTGGTGAGTGGAACTTGGTAAGGAAATATTTATATAGTGTGCTGAAATTTTCTGTTACTTGTCACTATGGAAACTAATCCTTTGAGGGGCTTGTTCGGGGTATCTTCACCCCGACCAGAAGAGTAAAGAGTTGATCCTCAACCTACTGAACTTTACGAAAATATTTACTTTGAGGTTCCTTCGGGTATGATAGAGAAACTGCTAGCTAATCCATTTGCAGGAGATGGAACATTGCATCCCGATTTACACCTTATCTTTGTGGATGAAGTTTGTGGATTATTTAAGCTTGCAGGTATTCCCGATGATGTTGTCAAAAGGAAGGTCTTCCCTTTATCTTTGAAGGGAGATGCATTGACATGGTATAGGCTATGTGATGATACGAGATCTTGGAATTATAAGCGATTGAAGTTGGAATTTCACCAGAAGTTCTATCCTATGCATCTTCTTCATCGTGATCGTAATTACATATATAATTTCTGGCCTCGCGAAGGAGAAAGCATCGCTCAAGCTTGGGGGAGGCTTAAGTCAATGTTATATTCATGCCCCAATCATGATCTCTCTCGGAAAATGATTATTCAGAACTTTTATGCTCGGCTTTCTCTTGATAATCGCAACCTGCTCGATACTTCCTGTGCTGGTTCTTATATGCCGAAAACTATTGATTTCGAATGGGACTTATTGGAAAGAATTAATGCAACTCTGAAGATTGGGGTTCCGACGATGGTAAGGAGTTAGGTATGACACCTAAGTTCGATTGTGCTAAATCTTTTATGGATACCGATGCTTTTCGTGGATTTAGCGCTAAGTATGGACTTGACTCTGAGATAGTAGCTTCTTTCTGTGAATCTTTTGCTACTCACGTTGATCTCCCTAAAGAGAAGCGGTTTAAATATAATCCTCCTGTTGAAGTGAAAGTAGTTGCACCTATTATAGTTGAAGAAAAGACTATCACCTATAGTGATCCAATTGTTCCTACTACTTATGTTGAGAAACCTCCTTTTCCTGTTAGGATAAAAGATCATGCTAAAGCTTCGACTGTTGTTTGTAAGAGTACTACTAGGACTTATACACCTCCTGAGCAAATCAATGTTGAACCTAGTGTTGCTATGGTTAAATTTCTCTTGGATGATGATTTAGATGGGCATGTTATTTATTTCTGTGGTGAGACTGCTAATATTGCTAGACCAGATACTAAGATACATAGACCTGTTGTAGGCATGCCTATTATTTCTGTTAAAATAGGAGATCATTGTTATCATGGATTATGTGATATGGGTGCTAGTGCTAGTGCAATACCTTATACCTTATATCAAGAAATTATGCATGACATTGCACCCATTGAATTAGAAGACATTGATGTTACTATTAAGCTTGCTAATAGGGATACCATTAAACCCTTTGGGATTGTTAGAGATGTTGAAGTTTTGTGTGGGAAGGTTAAATACCCTGCTGATTTTCTTGTTCTTGGTTCCCCACAAGATGATTTTTGTCCCATTATTTTCGGTAGACCCTTCTTGAATACAGCTAGTGCTAAGATTGATTGTGAAAAAGATACTGTCACAGTTGGCATAGATGGTATGTCTCATGAGTTTAATTTTGTTAAGTTTCATAGACAACCTCGTGATAGGGAACCACCTAGTAAGGATGATATTATTAGTCTTTCTTCCATTGTTGTTCCTCCTACTGATCCGTTAGAACAATATTTGCTAGACCATGAAAACGATATGTTTATGAAGGAAAAAGGGAAATAGATGAAGTGTTCCTTAAATAGGAACCTATGTTGAAACATAACCTTCCCGTTGAAATTCTTGGGGATCCTCCTCCACCCAAGGGTGATCCCATGTTTGAACTCAAACCATTACCTGATAATCTTAAGTATGCTTATCTTGATGAAAAGGAAATATATCCTGTTATTATTAGTGCTAACCTTTCAGAGCAAGAAGAAGAAAGATTATTGAAAACTCTGAAGAAGCACCAAGCAGCTATTGGATATACTCTGGATGATCTCAAGGGCATTAGTCCCACATTATGCCAACACAAAATTATAGTGGAAAAAGATGCCAAACCAGTTAGAGATCCTCAAAGACGACTAAATCCCAAGATGAAAGAAGTGGTAAAAAAGGAGATACTAAAGCTCCTTGAGGCAGGTATTACTTATCCCGTTGCTGATAGTGAATGGATAAGTCCTGTCCATTGTGTTCCTAAAAAGGGATGTATTACCATTGTTCCTATTGATAAAGATGTAAAAAAGGAGATACTAAAGCTCCTTGAGGCAGGTATTACTTATCCCGTTGCTGATAGTGAATGGATAAGTCCTGTCCATTGTGTTCCTAAAAAGGGATGTATTACCGTTGTTCCTATTGATAAAGATGAATTGATCCCGCAAAGAATTATTACAGGTTATAGGATGGTAATTTATTTCTATACGTTAAATAAAGCTACTAAGAAAGATCATTACCCTTTACCTTTTATAGATCAAATGCTAGGAAGACTATCCAAACACACACATTTCTTCTTTCTTGATGGTTATTCTGGTTTCTCTCAGATACCTGTGTCAGCGAAGGATCAATCTAAAACTACTTTTACCTGCCCTTTTGGTACTTTTGCTTATAGACATATGCCTTTTGGTTTATGTAATGCACCTGCTACCTTTCAAAGTGCATGATGGCTATATTCTCTGATTTTTGTGAAAAGATTTGTGAGGTATTCATGGATGACTTTTCTATTTATGGATCCTCTTTTGATGATTGTTTGAGCAACCTTGATCGAGTTTTGCAGAGATGCGAAGACACTAGTCTCATCCTGAATTGGGAAAAGTGTCACTTTATGGTTAATGAAGGCATTGTCTTGGGGCATAAGATTTCCGAGAGAGGTATAGAAGTTGACAAAGCCAAAGTTGATGCTATTGAAAAGATGTCGTGTCCCAACATAAAAGGTATAAGAAGTTTCCTTGGTCATGCCGGTTTTTATAGGAGGTTCATTAAGGACTTTTCTAAAATCTCTAGGCCTCTGACTAATTTATTGTAAAAAGATATTCCTTTTGTCTTTGATGATGATTGTGTAGAAGCATTTGAAATACTTAAGAAAGTTTTGTTCACTGCACCTATTGTTCAACCACCTGATTGGAATTTACCTTTTGAAATTATGTGCGATGCTAGCGATTATGCTGTAGGTGTTGTTCTAGGGCAAAGAGTCGATAAAAAATTGAATGTTATCTAGTATGCTAGTAAGACTCTTGATACTGCCCAGAGAAATTATGCTACTACTGAAAAAGAGTTCTTAGCAATTGTGTTTGCATGTGATAAGTTTAGACCTTATATTGTTGATTCCAAAGTTACTATTCACACTGATCATGCTGCTATTAAATATCTTATGGAAAAGAAAGATGTTAAGCCTAGACTCATTAGATGGGTTCTCTTGCTCCAAGAATTTGACTTGCATATTATTGATAGAAAGGGAGCTGAGAACCCCGTTGTAGACAACTGGTCTAGGTTAGAGAATGTTCTTGATGACCCACTGCCTATTGATGATAGCTTTCCTGATGAACAATTAGCGGTCGCTAATGCTTCTTGTGCTGCTCCTTGGTATGCTGATTATGCTAATTACATTGTTGCTAAATTTATACCGCCTAGCTTCACATACCAGCAAAAGAAAAAGTTCTTTTATGATTTAAGACATTACTTCTGGGGTGACCCACACCTTTATAAAGAAGTACTAGATGGTGTTATTAGACGTTGTGTGCCCGAGCATGAACAGGAACAAATCCTATGCAAGTGTCACTCTGAATCCTATGGAGGACACCATGCTGGAGATAGAACTGCACACAAGTTACTACAATCTGGTTTTTATTGGCCTACTCTCTTCAAAGATGCTCGTAAGTTTGTCTTATCTTGTGATGAATGTCAAAGAATAGGTAACATTAGTAGATGTCGAGAAATGCCTATGAATTATTCTCTTGTTATTGAACCATTTGATGTTTGGGGCTTTGATTATATGGGACCTTTTCCTGCCTCTAATGGTTATACACATATTTTAGTTGTTGTTTATTACGTTACTAAGTGGGTAGAAGCTATTCCAACTAGTAGTGCTGATCATAACACTTCTATTAAAATGCTTAAAGAAGTTCTTTTTCCGAGGTTTGGAGTCCCTAGATATCTTATGACTGATGGTGGTTCACATTTTATTCATGGTGCTTTCCGTAAGATGCTTGCTAAGTATGATGCTAATCATAGAATCGCATCTCCTTATCATCCGCAGTCTAGTGGTCAAGTAGAGTTGAGCAATAGAGAGCTCAAATTAATTTTGCAAAAGACTGTGAATAGATCTACAAAGAATTGGTCCAAAAAACTTGATGGTGCATTATGGGCCTATAGAACTGCATACAAAAATCCTATGGGTATGTCTCCATATAAGATGGTTTATGGAAAAGCGTGTCATTTACCTCTTGAACTTGAACAAGGCATATTGGGCTATTAAAGAGCTCAACTATGACTTCAAACTTGCCGGTGAGAAGAGGTTATTTGATATTAGCTCACTTGAGAATGGAGAACGCAAGCCTATGAGAATGCCAAGCTATTCAAAGAAAAAGTCAAACGCTGGCATGACAAAAGGATACAAAAGCGTGAGTTTAACGTAGGAGATTATGTGTTATTATTCAACTCTCGTTTAAGATTTTTTGCAGGAAAACTTCTCTCAAAATGGGAAGGTCCTTACGTTATCGAGGAGGTCTATCGTTCTGGTGCCATAAAAATCAACAACTTCGAAGGCACAAGTCCGAGGGTGGTAAAAGGTCAAAGAATTAAAAATTATATTTCAGGTAATCCTATCAATGTTGAAACTAATATTATTGAAACCGTAACCCCGGAGGAATACATAAGGGACACTTTCCAGAACGTTCCAGACTCCGAAAAGGAATAGGTATGTGGTACGGTAAATAAACCGACTCCAAAACAACTCCAATGGCAATTTTTATTAGTTTTGGAATATTTAAGAATTTTAGGAAGAAAGATGTAGTCCAAAAGGGACACGAGGCCCCCACGAGAGTGGAGGGCGCGCCCACCCTTACTAGGCGCACCCCCTATCTCGTGGGCACCTCGTGTGCCTCCCGGACTCTGTTTTCTTGCACGTTACATATTTTGGTCGGTAAAAATTCACATTATATACTCCTGAAGGTTTTGACCACCGTATCACGCAAATATCCTCTATTTTTGTTTCGAGTTGTTTCTGTTGCAGATTAAGAGCACCATGACGTCGCCCTCCTCCAACAACAAAGACAAGGATGCTTGGCTATTGAAGATAGAGTTGAAAAGAGAAGAACCAGAAGAGATCAACAAGGATGAAGGGATCAAGAAGGCCATGGAGGTTCAAGCTCCGGCGGTGAAAGAAGAAGACATCCCTCAACCTTTACCTAACCTTTTCACTCCAACAGAGATTGAAGCTTTCAAGATGATTGAGTTAGCTCGCATACAGAACAAGTATCTCACACAGGAGAATATTCTGTTGAAGGATCATATCGCCGGACTCAAGGGCATTATCCGCAAGTTGGAGGAACTTTTACGCTCAATGTGCGATTATCCACCATCATCATCACCACCTCCATCACCTCCGAGGACATAATCACATGGGTATGGGCACTCCCCTTGGCAACTACCAAGCTTGGGGGAGGTGCCCCGGTATCGTATCACCATCACACTCCTATCTTTACCATTTTATTTAGTTCGGTCCTTTTAGTAGTATCTTGATCTAGTAGATTGAAGTTTTGTTATTAAGTAGTTTTGAGTTTTGCTTTGTGATCTCTTTTTGTAATCGAGACCGTGAGCTATCTATAATAAAGATTAGTGTTGAGTCAAGGGCTTTGCTATGTTGCTATGATCTTGAGAAAGTAGAAAGAATAAAAGGGTTCATATTGATCTTATGAATAGTGATGACTTCACACATAGAAAGTATGGGGCATAAAAGTTGTTGAGAGTTGATAAACGTAGCCTTGGTCATCGTTGCAATTAATAGGAAGTGATAAGGAAAGAGAGGTTCACATATAAATATATTATCTTGGACACCTTTTATAATTGGGAGCACTCATTAAGTATGACATGCTAAAAGAGTCGACGTTGGACAAGGAAGACAACGTAATGGTTTATGTTTTCCGACTCTCAGTTAAAGTATATTGTCATTGACCTTCCAAACATGTTGAGCTTGCCTTTCCCCCTCATGCTAGCCAAATTCCTTGCATCAAGTAGAGATACTACTTGTGCTTCCAAATATCCTTAAACCCAGTTTTGCCATGAGAGTCCACCATATCTACCTTCAAGTAAGTTGTCATGTTGCAAGCAATAAAAATTGCTATCTAAATATGTATGACTTATTAGTGCAGAGAAAATAAGCTTTGTACAATCTTGTTGTGGAAGTAATAAAAGCGACGGACTGCATAATAAAGGTCCACATACAAGGGGCAATATAAAGTGACGTTCTTTTGCATTAAGATTTTGTGCATAAACTCTAAACGCACATGACAACCTCTGCTTCTCTCTGCGAAGGGCCTATCTTTTACTTTATGTTTTTACTTTATGCTTGAGTCAAGGTGATTCTCACATTTCCCCTTTTCATTTTATCCTTTGGCAAGCTCCTCGTGTTTGAAAGATCATGATATATATATCCAATTGGATGTAAGTTAGCATGGGCTATTATTGTTGACATCACCTAAAGGTGAATACGTTGGGAGGCAACACAATAAGCCCATGTCTTTCTCAGTGTTCGGCTGAAACTCCGTAAACACGAGTAGTGTGCGAGTGTTAGCAATTATAGAAGACTACATGATAGTTGAGTATGTGAACTTGCTGAAAAGCTCTATTGTTGACCCTTTATGATGTTATGACAAATTGCAATTGCTTCAACGACTGAGATTATAGTTTATTAGCTCCCAATGAAGATTTTGAACCATACTTGACATTGTGAATCGATTGTTACTTGAGCATAAGAAATCATATGATAAAATCTATATACGTTGCTGTTATAAGAATGATCATGATGCCCTCATGTCCGTATTTTATTTTTATCGATACCTCTATCTCTAAACATGTGGGCATATTTTTCGATTTCGGCTTCCGCTTGAGGACAAGCGAGGTCTAAACTTGGGGGAGTTGATACGTCCATTTTGCATCATCCTTTTATATCATCATTTATTGCATTATGGGATGTTATTACACATTATATCTCAATACTGATGGCTATCCCCTCTTATTTTACAAGGTTTACCATGAAGAGGGGGAATACCGGCAGCTGGAATTCTGGCTGGAAAAGGAGCAAACATTGGAAACCTATTCTGCATTGCTCCAAAAATCCTGAAACTCCACGAAACATGTTTTTGGAATTTATAAGAATTATTGAGCGAAATAAATACACCAGGGGGCCCATTGTTGGGGAACGTAGTAATTTCAAAAAAATTCCTACGTACACGCAAGATCATGGTGATGGCATAGCAACGAGAAGGGAGAGTGTTGTCCACGTACCCTCGTAGATCGTAAGCGGAAGCGTTAGCACAACGCGGTTGATGTAGTCGTACGTCTTCACGATCCGACCGATCCAAGCACCGAACGTACGGCACCTCCGAGTTCAGCACACGTTCAGCTCGATGACGATCCCCGGGCTCCGATCCAGCAAAGCTTCGGGGATGAGTTCCGTCAGCACGACGGTGTGGTGACGATGATGATGCTCTACCGGCGCAGAGCTTCGCCTAAACTCCGCGACGATATGACCGAGGTGGAATATGGTGGAGGGGGGCACCGCACACGGCTAAGGAACGATCCGTAGATCAACTTGTGTTGTGCCTAGAGGTGCCCCCCTGCCCCCGTATATAAAGGAGCAAGGGGGGAGGGGGCGGCCGGCCTAGTAGGGGCGCGCCAAGGGGAGTCCTACTCCCACCGGGAGTAGGACTCCCTCCTTCCTTGTTGGAGTAGGAGAAGGGGGAAAGAGGGGGAGAGGAGGAAGGAAAAAGGGGCCGCACCCCTTGTCCAATTCGGGCCAGAGGGGGGCTGCGCGCCTCCTTCCTTTTGGCCTCTCTCCTCTATTCCCGTATGGCCCAATAAGGCCCATATACTCCCCGGCAAATTCCCGTAACTCTCCGGTACTCCGAAAAATACCCGAATCACTCGAAACCTTTCCGAACTCTGAATATAGTCGTCCAATATATCGATCTTTACGTCTCGACCATTTCGAGACTCCTCGTCATGTCCACGATCTCATCCGGGACTCTGAACTCCTTCGGTACATCAAAACTCATAAACTCATAATATAACTGTCATCGAAACCTTAAGCGTGCGGACCCTACGGGTTCGAGAACAATGTAGACATGACCTAGAACTATTCTCGGTCAATAAACAATAGCGGAACCTGGATGCTCATATTGGCTCCCACATATTCTACGAAGATCTTTATCGGTCAAACCGCATAACAACATACGTTGTTCTCTTTGTCATCGGTATGTTACTTGCCCGAGATTCGATCGTCGGTATCCAATACCTAGTTCAATCTCGTTACTGGCAAGTCTCTTTACTCGTTATGCAATGCATCATTCCATAACTAACTCATTAGTTACATTGCTTGCAAGGCTTATAGTGATGTGCATTACCGAGAATGCCCAGAGATACCTCTCCGATAATCGGAGTGACAAAACCTAATCTCAAAATACGCCAACCCAACATGTACCTTTGGAGACACCTGTAGTACTCCTTTATAATCACCCATTTACGTTGTGACGTTTGGTAGCACCCAAAGTGTTCCTCCGGTAAACGGGAGTTGCATAATCTCATAGTTACAGGAACATGTATAAGTCATGAAGAAAGCAATAGCAATATACTAAACGATCAAGTGCTAAGCTAACTGAATGGGTCAAGTCAATCACATCATTCTCCTAATGATGTGATCCCGTTAATCAAATGACAACTCTTTTGTCTATGGTTAGGAAACATAACCATCTTTGATAAACGAGCTAGTCAAGTAGAGGCATACTAGTGACACTATGTTTGTCTATGTATTCACACATGTATTATGTTTCCGGTTAATACAATTCTAGCATGAAATAAACATTTATCATGATATAAGGAAATAAATAATAACTTTGTTATTGCCTCTAGGGCATATTTCCTTTAGTCTCCCACTTGCACTAGAGTCAATAGTCTAGTTCACATCATCATGTGATTTAACACCAATATTCATATCTGTATATGATTAACACCTAGAGTTCACATCGTCATGTGACCAACACCCAAAGGGTTTACTAGGGTCAACAATCTAGTTCACATTGCTATGTGATTAACACCCAAAGAGTACTAAGTTATGATCATGTTTTGCTCGTGAGAGAAGTTTAGTCAACGGGTCTATCATATAGAGAGCCGTATGTATTTTGCAAATATTGTATGTCTACAATGCTCTGCACGGAGCTACTCTAGATAATTGCTCCCACTTTCAATATGTATCCAGATTGCGACTTAGAGTCATCTGGATCAGTGTAAAAGCTTGCACCGATGTAACTCTTTACTACGGGCTCTTTTATCACCTCCATAATCGAGAAATATTTCCTTAGTCCTCACTAAGGATATTCTTGACCAATGTCCAGTGATCTACTCCTAGATCACTATTGTACTCCCTTGCCAAATTCAGAGCAAGGTATACAATAGGTCTGGTACATAGCATAACATACTTTATAGAACCTATGCTGAGGCATAGGGAATGACTTTCATTCTCTTTCTATTTTCTGCTGTGGTCGGGATTTGAGTCTTACTCAATTTTATACCTTTGCAACACAGGCAAGAACTCTCTCTTTGACTGTTCCATTTTGAACTACTTCAAAATCTTGTCAAGGTATGTACTCATTGAAAATCTTATCAAGTGTCTTGATCTATCTCAATAGACCTTGATGCTCAATTTGTAAGTAGCTTTGCCGAGGTCTTTCTTTGAAAAATCTCCTTTCAAACACTCCTTTATGCTTTGCAGAATAATTCTACATTATTTCTGATCAACAATATGTCATTCACATATACTTATCAGAAATGCTGTAGTGCTCCCACTCACTTTCTTGTAAATACAGGCTTCACCGTAAGTCTTTACAAAACTATATGCTTTGATCAACTTATCAAAGCGTATATTCCAACTCTGAGATGCTTGCACCAGTCCATTGATGGATCACTGGAGCTTGCACATTTTGTTAGCACCTTTCAGATAGACAAAAACTTCTGGTTGTATCATATACAACTCTCGTTTCAGAAAACCATTAAGGAATGCAGTTTTGACATCCATTTGCCAGATTTCATAAAATGTGGCAATTGCTAACATGATTCAGACAGACTTAAGCATCAATACAAGTGAAAAAATCTCATCGTATTCAACACCTTGAACTTGTTGAAAACCTTTCGCAACAAGTCGAGCTTAGTAGATAGTAACACTACTATCAGTGTCCGTCTTCCTCTTGAAGATCCATTTATTTAACATGGCTTACTGATCATCGAGCAAGTCAATCAAAGTCCATACTTTGTTCTCATACATGGATCATATCTCAGATTTTATGGCCTCAAGCCATTTCGTGGAATTTGGGCTCATCATCGCTTCCCCATAGTTCGCAGGTTCATCATGGTCTAGTAACATGACTTCCAGAACATGATTACTGCACCACTCTGGTGCGGATCTTACTCTGGAAGACCTACGAGGTTTGGTAGTAACTTGATCTAAAGTTTCATGATCATCATCATTAACTTCCTCACTAATTGGTGTAGGAATCACTGGAACTGATTTCTGTGATAAACTACTTTCCAACAAGGGAGTAGATATAGTTACCTCATCAAGTTCTACTTTCCTCCCACTCACTTCTTTCGAGAGAAACTCCTTCTCTAGAAAGGATCCATTCTTAGCAACAAATGTTTTGCCTTTCGATCTGTGATAGAAGGAGTACCCAACAGTTTCCTTTGGGTATTCTATGAAGACGCACTTCTCCGATTTGGGTTCGAGCTTATTAGGTTGAAAACCTTTTTCATACAAGCATCGCAACTCCAAACTTTAAGAAACGACAGCTTAGGTTTACTGCTAAACCATAATTCATACGGTGTTGTCTCAACGGATTTAGATGGTGCCCTTTTAACGTGAATGCAGCTGTCTCTAATGCATAACTCCAAAACAATAGTGGTAAATCAGTAAGAGACATCATAGATCGCACCATATCCAATAAAGTGCGGTTATGACGTTCGGACACACCATAACGTTGTGGTGTTCCAGGTGGCGTGAGCTGTGAAACTATTCCACATTGTTTTAATTGAAGACCAAACTCGTAACTCAAATATTTGTCTCCGCGATCAGATCGCAGAAACTTTATTTTCTTGTTACGATGATTTTTCCACTTCACTCTGAAATTCTTTGAACCTTTCAACTATTTCAGACTTATGTTTCATCAAGTAGATATACCCATATCTTCTCAAATCATCTTGTGAAGGTCAGAAAATAACGATACTTGCCACGAGCATCAACACTCATTGGATCGCATACATCGGTATGTATTATTTCCAATAAGTCAGTAGCTTGTTCCATTGTTCCAGAGAATGGAGTTTTAGTCATCTTGCCCAAAAGGCACGGTTCGCAAGCATCAAATGATTCATAACCAAGTGATTCCGAAAATCCATCTTTATGGAGTTTCTTCATGCGCTTTACACCGATATGACCCAAACGGCAGTGCCACAAATAGGTTGCACTATCATTATTAACTTTGCATCTTTTGGCATCAATATTATGAATATGTGTATCACTACGATCAAGATCCAACAAACTATTTTCATTGGGTGTATAACCATTGAAGGTCTTATTCATGTAAACAGAATAACAATTATTTTTAACTTCAAATGAATAACTGTATCGCAATAAACATGATCAAATCATATTCATGCTCAACGCAAACGCTAAATAACATTTATTTAGGTTTAACACTAATCTCGAAAGTATAGGGAGTGTGTGATGATGATCATATCAATCTTGGAACTATTTCCAACACTCATCGTCACTTCCCCTCAACTAGTCTCTGTTTATTCTGTAACTCCTGTTTCGAGTTACTAATCTTAGTAACCGAACAAGTATCAAATACTCAGGGGCTACTATAAACACTAGTAAGGCACACATCAATAACCTGTATATCAAATATACTCTTGTTCACTTTGCCATCCTTCTTATCCACCAAATATTCAGGGCATTTCCGCTTCCAGTGACCATTTCCTTTGCAGTGTAAGCACTCAGTTTCAGGCTTTGGTCCAGCTTTGGTCTTCTTCACGGGAGTGACAACTTGCTTGCCATTCTGCTTGAAGTTCCCTTTCTTTCCCTTTACCCTTTTCTTGAAACTAGTGGTCTTGTCAATCATCAACACTTGATGCTCTTTCTTGATTTCTACCTTCGTCGATTTCAGCATCACGAAGAGATCGGGAATCGTTTTCGTCATCCCTTGCATTATAGTTCATCACGAAGTTCTACTAACTTGGTGGTGGTGACTATAGAATTCTGTCAATCACTATCTTATCTGGAAGATTAACTCCCAATTGATTCAAGCGATTGTAGTACCCAGACAATCTGAGCACATGCTCACTAGTTGAGCGATTCTCCTCCATCTTTTAGCTATAGAACTTGTTGGAGACTTCATATCTCTCAACTCGGGTATTTGCTTGAAATATTAACTTCAATTCCTGGAACATCTCATATGGTACATGACGTTCAAAACATCTTTGAAGTCCCGATTCTAAGCCGTTAAGCATGGTGCACTAAACTATCAAATAGTCATCATATTGAGCTAGCCAAACGTTCATAACGTATGCGTTTGCTCCTGCAATAGGTCTGTCACCTAGCGGTGCATTAAGGACATAATTCTTCTGTGCAGCAATGAGGATAAACCTCAGATCATGGATCCAATCCGCATCATTGCTACTAACATCTTTCAACACAATTTTCTCTAGGAACATATCAAAATAAACATATGAAAGCAACAACGCAAGCTATTGATCTACAACATAATTTGCAAAATACTACCAGGACTAAGTTCATGATAAATTTAAGTTCAATTAATCATATTACTTAAGAACTCCCACTTAGATAGACATCCCTCTAATCCTCTAAGTGATTACGTGATCCATATCAACTACACCATGTCCGATCGTCACGTGAGATGGAGTAGTTTCAACGGTGAACATCAATATGTTGATCATATCTACTATATGATTCACGCTCGACCTTTCGGTCTCCGTGTTCCGAGGTCATATCTGTATATGCTAGGCTCGTCAAGTTTAACCTGAGTATTCCGCGTGTGCAACTATTTTGCACCCGTTGTATTTGAACGTAGAGCCTATCACACCCGATCATCACGTGGTGTCTCAGCAGTCAGCACGAAGAACTTTCGCAATGGTGCATACTTAGGGAGAACACTTCTTGATAATTAGTGAGATATCATCTTAAAATGCTACCGTCAATCAAAGCAAGATAAGATGCATAAAGGATAAACATCACATGCAATCAATATAAGTGATATGATATGGCCATCATCATCTTGTGCTTGTGATCTTCATCTTCAAAGCACCATCGTGATCACCATCGTCACCGGCGCGACACCTTGATCTCCATCGTAGCATCATTGTCGTTACGCCATCTATTGCTTCTACGACTATCGCTACCGCTTAGTGATAAAGTAAAGCAATTACATGGCGTTTGCATTTCATATAATAAAGCGACAACCATATGGCTCCTTCCGGTTGCCGATAACTTCGGTTACAAAACATGATCATCTCATACAATAAAATATAGCATCACGTCTTGAACATATCACATCACAACATGCCCTGCAAAAACAAGTTAGACGTCCTCTACATTGTTGTTGCAAATTTTATGTGGCTACTACGGGCTTAGCAAGAACCGTTCTTACCTACGCATCAAAACCACAACGATAGTTCGTCAAGTTAGTGCTGTTTTAACCTTCTTAAGGACCGGGCGTAGCCACACTCGGTTCAACTAAAGTTGGAGAAACAGACACCCGCTAGTCACCTGTGTGCAAAGCACGGCGGTAAAACCAGTCTCGCGTAAGCGTACGCGTAATGTCGGTTTGGGCCGCTTCATCCAACAATACCACCGAACCAAAGTATGACATGCTGGTAAGCAGTATGACTTGTATCGCCCATAACTCACTTGTGTTCTACTCATGCATATAACATCAACGCATAAAACCTAGGCTCGGATGCCACTGTTGGGGAACGTAGTAATTTCAAAAAAATTCCTACGTACACGCAAGATCATGGTGATGGCATAGCAACGAGAGGGGAGAGTGTTGTCCATGTACCCTCGTAGACCGTAAGCGGAAGCGTTAGCACAACGCGGTTGATGTAGTCGTACGTCTTTACGATCCGACCGATCCAAGCACCGAACGTACGGCACCTCCGAGTTCGGCACACGTTCAGCTCGATGACGATCCCCGGGCTCCAATCCAGCAAAGCTTCGGGGATGAGTTCCATCAGCACGACGGTGTGGTGACGATGATGATGCTCTACCGGCGCAGGGCTTCGCCTAAACTCCGCGATGATATGACCGAGGTGGAATATGGTGGAGGGGGACACCGCACACGGCTAAGGAACGATCCGTAGATCAACTTGTGTTGTGCCTAGAGGTGCCCCCCTGCCCCCGTATATAAAGGAGCAAGGGGGGAGGGGGCGGCCGGCCTAGTAGGGGCGCGCTAAGGGGAGTCCTACTCCCACCAGGAGTAGGACTCCCTCCTTCCTTGTTGGAGTAGGAGAAGGGGGAAAGAGGGGGAGAGGAGGAAGGAAAAAGGGGCCGCACCCCTTGTCCAATTCGGACCAGAGGGGGGCTGCGCGCCTCCTTCCTTTTGGCCTCTCTCCTCTATTCCCGTATGGCCCAATAAGGCCCATATACTCCCCGGCAAATTCCCGTAACTCTCCGGTACTCCGAAAAATACCCGAATCACTCGGAACCTTTCCGAACTCTGAATATAGTCGTCCAATATATCGATCTTTACGTCTCGACCATTTCGAGACTCCTCGTCATGTCCACGATCTCATCCGGGACTCCGAACTCCTTCGGTACATCAAAACTCATAAACTCATAATATAACTGTCATCGAAACCTTAAGCGTGCGGACCCTACGGGTTCGAGAACAATGTAGACATGACCTAGAACTATTCTCGGTCAATAAACAATAGCGGAACCTGGATGCTCATATTGGCTCCCACATATTCTACGAAGATCTTTATCGGTCAAACCGCATAACAACATACGTTGTTCTCTTTGTCATCGGTATGTTACTTGCCCGAGATTCGATCGTCGGTATCCAATACCTAGTTCAATCTCGTTACTGGCAAGTCTCTTTACTCGTTATGCAATGCATCATTCCATAACTAACTCATTAGTTACATTGCTTGCAAGGCTTATAGTGATGTGCATTACCGAGAAGGCCCAGAGATACCTCTCCGACAATCGGAGTGACAAAACCTAATCTCGAAATACGCCAACCCAACATGTACCTTTGGAGACACCTGTAGTACTCCTTTATAATCACCCATTTACGTTGTGACGTTTGGTAGCACCCAAAGTGTTCCTCCGGTAAACGGGAGTTGCATAATCTCATAGTTACAGGAACATGTATAAGTCATGAAGAAAGCAATAGCAATATACTAAACGATCAAGTGCTAAGCTAACTGAATGGGTCAAGTCAATCACATCATTCTCCTAATGATGTGATCCCGTTAATCAAATGACAACTCTTTTGTCTATGGTTAGGAAACATAACCATCTTTGATAAACGAGCTAGTCAAGTAGAGGCATACTAGTGACACTATGTTTGTCTATGTATTCACACATGTATTATGTTTTCGGTTAATACAATTCTAGCATGAATAATAAAAATTTATCATGATATAAGGAAATAAATAATAACTTTATTATTGCCTCTAGGGCATATTTCCTTCTCCCACACCCTGTCCAGGAGAGTGAAGGGCGCCCCCCCCTATTGGGCGTGCCCCCTATCTCCTGGGCCCCCTGGTGGGCCTCCGGTGTCCATCATCTGCTATATCAAAGCTTTTACCCTGGAAAAAAATCGTGGGCAAGCTTACGGGACGAAACTCCGTCGCCACGAGGCGGAACCTTGGCGGAATCAATCTAGGGCTCCGGCGGAGCTGTTCTACCGGGGACACTTCCCTCCGGGAGGGGGAAATCATCACCAACATCATCACCAATGATCCTCTCATCGGGAGGGGGTCAATCTCCATCAACATCTTCACCAGCACCATCCCCTCTCAAAACCCTAGTTCATCTCTTGTATCCAATCTTGTATCAAAACCACAAATTGGTACCTGTGGGTTGCTAGTAGTGTTGATTACTCCTTGTAGTTGATGCTAATTGGTTTACTTGGTGGAAGATCATATGTTCAAATCCTTTATGCATATTGTTACTCCTCTGATTATGAACGTGAATATGCTTTGTGAGAAGTTATGTTTGTTCCTGAGGACATGGGTGAAGTCTTGCTATTAGTAGTCATGTGAATTTGGTATTCGTTCGATATTTTGATGAGATGTATGTTGTCTTTTCCTCTAGTGGTGTTATGTGAACGTCGACTACATGACACTTCACCATTGTTTGGGCCTAGAGGAAGGCGTGGGGAAGTAATAAGTAGATGATGGGTTGCTAGAGTGACAGAAGCTTAAACTCTAGTTTATGCGTTGCTTCGTTAGGGGCTGATATGGATCCATATGTCTAATGATGTGGTTAGGTTTACCTTAGTACTTCTTTTGTAGTTGCGGACGCTTGCAATAGGGGTTAATCATAAGTGGGATGCTTGTCCAAGTAAGGGCAGTACCCAAGCACCGGTCCACCCACATATCAAATTATCAAAGTACCGAACGCGAATCATATGAACGTGATGAAAACTAGCTTGACGATAATTCCCATGTGTCCTCCGGAGCTCCTTTCTCATTATTATAAATTGTCCAGACTTATCCTTTGCTACATAAAGGATTGGGCCACCTTGCTGCACTTTATTTACTTTATTTACTTGTTACTTGTTACTATTTATCTTATCACAAAACTATCTATCACCTACAATTTCAGTGCTTGTAGAGAAAACCTTACCGAAAAACCGCTTATCATTTCCTTCTGCTCCTCGTTGGGTTCGACACTCTTACTTATCGAAAGGACTACGATAGATCCCGTACATTTGTGGGCCATCATAGACCGGTGTTACCGAGTTCATCACAGAGAAAACACTTGTCACCTCAACTCACTAGACAAGTAAGATCTCATAAGGATTTGCAAGGAATTAACTGAAGGATTTGCAAGGAATTGGATGCAGGGAATGCAGAATAGAAGGAAACAGAAAAGAAATCTGGATGAAGTTTTTTTTGAAAGGGGAAACAAATATGCATGAGACAAATGCAAGAGCACAAAATAAAAGAACACACGAAAACTTCATCTAGAATTGGTCGGCGACAAGGTCACCTATGTTAGAGTATATTGAATTAGGAGTCAAGTGAGATCACTTGATCATAGGTCATACTCATCGTTTAAGATCAAAATGGGGTTACCATTTTTCGTTTAAGCATCTTGATGTATTCACATCTTGTCGAGTTGCTTTGACTCATGACTTGGAGTAAAGCTTCTCTAAGATGGAATAACATACCTTGGGGGGTGGTGTTGATCGTGATCATGTAGTTGAACTTATGTGGGATGTTCAAGGTTGATGTAGCTCATCAAGAGTTGGGAGCACCACTTTTGAATTTGAGTTCATCTACCAACATGGGTTAGTTTTGCAAGGAAGAGCACTTGTGTATCCAAAATGACAATCATGAATCTCAATAAGAAATTTGTCAAAGGATATGTTTGAATGGTTCCGTGCTTCCTTGTCTTCAACCACTGTTGTGTAGAGACTTGGTGATGTAGAGATTGCTCAAGATGTGAGTAAGTTACAATCTCATAGATTTAGATTCATCCAAGTACCTACATGGGTTAGATAACATGCAAGGTGCAAATATATCCAAGACATAAGGTTATCATTATAAGAGAAATATCAATGATTAGTCATAGGCTCATGTCTTGCATGTATCAAATGGAGTTCCTACTCCAAGTTTGAAGCATCAATGATGTTCAATTCACCTCTTAACCTGCAAAACATTTTCTCATCAAGTGGTTTAGTGAAAATATCTGCTAATTGCTTATCGGTGCAAACATGTTTAAGATTAATGTCCCCTTTGGCAACATGATCTCGAATGAAATGATGACGAACTTCAATATGCTTAGTTCGAGAATGTTGCACGGGATTGTGAGCAATCTTGATAGGACTTTCATTGTCACAAAGTAATGGAACATGTTTCACATATATCCCATAATCTTTAAGAGTTTGGGTCATCCAAAGTAATTGAGCACAACATGAACCAGCGGCAATGTATTCTGCTTCGGCGGTGGATAAGGATACCGAGTTTTGTTTCTTCGAAGACCAAGACACAAGAGATCTACCAAGAAATTGACAAGTACCCGAAGTGGACTTTCTATCAACCTTGTCACCGGCATAGTCCGAGTCGGAGTAGCCAACAAGATTAAAGGAGGCCCTCTTAGGATACCAAATGCCAAAAATTGGTGTATGAATTAAGTATCTCACTATCCTTTTCACGGCCTTAAGATGACATTCTTTAGGAGCGGCTTGATATCGTGCACACATGCACACACTTAGCATAATATCGGGATGTGAAGCACATAGATATAACAATGAACCAATCATAGAGCGATAAACCTTTTGATCAACCGGTTCACCATCTTTGGTTAAATCAAGATGTCTGCTAGTAGGCATGGGTGTAGTCATACCTTTGCATTCTTGCATATTGAACTTCTTGAATAAGTCCTTGGTGTACTTCCTTTGAGAGACAAAGGTACCTTCCTTAGTTTGCTTGATTTGCAACCCAAGAAAGAATTTGAGTTCACTCATCATCGACATCTCAAACTTCTCCGACATTAGCTTTCCAAACTTTTAACTAAAGTGAGGGTTAGTTGAACCAAATATAATATCATCAACATAGATTTGGCACACAAATAGCTCCCCATTAACCCTTTTAGTAAAAAGAGTAGAATCAATTTTTCCAATTTCAAAGCTTTTTTCAATAAGGAACTTGGTCAAGCATTTATACCATGCTCTAGGAGCTTGTTTAAGACCATAAAGAGCTTTGTAAAGTTTGTAAACATGATTAGGTTTCTTAGGATTGACAAATCCGGGAGGTTGCTTGATACGTCTTCAACGTATCTATAATTTTTGATTGCTCCATGCTACTTTATCTACTGTTTTGGACTATATTGGGCTTTATTTTCCAATTTTATATTACTTTTGGGACTAACCTATTAACCGGAGGCCCAGCCCAGAATTGCTGTTTTTTGCCTTTTTCAGTATTTCGAAGAAACAGAATATCAAACGGAGTCCAAACGGAATGAAACCTTCGGGATCATGATTTTCCAACCGAACGTGATCCAGGAGACTTGGACCCTACTCCAAGCAGTGCCAGAGGCGGTCACGAGGGTGGAGGGCGCGCCCCTCCTGGGCGCGCCCCCCTACCTCGTGGGCCCCTCGACGCTCCACCGACGTACTCCTTCCTCCTATATATACCTACGTATCCCCGAACGATCAGAACAGGAGCCAAAAACCTAATTCCACCGCCGCAACCTTCTGTATCCACGAGATCCCATCTTGGGGCCTGTTTCGGAGCTCCGGCGGAGGGGGCATCCACCATGGAGGGCTTCTACATCATCACCATAGCCCCTTCGATGAAGTGTGAGTAGTTTACTTTAGACCTTTGGGTCCATAGCTAGTAGCTAGATGGCTTCTTCTCTTCTTTTTGGATCTCAATACAATGTTCTCCCCCTCTCTTGTGGAGATCTATTCGATGTAATCTTCTTTTTGCGGTGTGTTTGTTGAGACCGATGAATTGTGGGTTTATGATCCAGTATTATCTATGGAAAATATTTGATTCTTCTCTGAATTCTTTTATGTATGATTGAGTTATCTTTGCAAGTCTCTTCAAATTATCCTTTTTGGTTTGGCCAACTAGATTGGTAGTTCTTGCAATGGGAGAAGTGCTTAGCTTTGGGTTCAATCTTGCAGTGTCCTTACCCAGTGATAGAAAGGGTTGCAAGGCACGTATTGTATTGTTGCCATCGAGGATAACAAGATGGGGGTTTTATCATATTGCATGAATTTATTCCTCTACATCATGTCATCTTGCTTAAGGCGTTACTCTGTTTTTACTCAATACTCTAGATGCATGCTGGATAGCGGTCGATGAGTGGAGTAATAGTAGTAGATGCAGAATCGTTTCGATCTACTTGTTTTGGACGTGATGCCTATATACATGATCATTGCCTAGATATACTCATAACTATGCTCAATTCTGTCAATTGCTCAACAGTAATTTGTTCACCCACCGTAGAATACTTATGCTCTCGAGAGAAGCCACTAGTGGAACCTATGGCCCCCGGGTCTATTCTCATCATATCAATCTCTATCACTTTATTTACTTGCTTTGTTTTTACTTTGCCTTTTTCTTTTTTACTTTGCATCTATCTATCAAAAATACCAAAAATATTATCTATCAGATCTCACTCTCGTAAGTGACCGTGAAGGGATTGACAACCCCTAAGCGTTGGTTGCGAGTTGCTATCGTTTTGTGTAGGTACGAGGGACTTGTGCATGGTCTCCTACTGGATTGATACCTTGCTTCTCAAAAACTGAGCGAAATACTTACGCTACTTTGCTGCATCAACCTCTCCTCTTCGGGGAAATCCAACGCAGTGCTCAAGAGGTAGCAAGAAGAATTTCTGGCGCCATTGCCGGGGAGGCTCACGCAAGCAAGTCAACAATACCAAGTACCCATCGCAATCCCTATCTCTCGCATTACATTATTTGTCATTTGCCTCTCATTTTCCTCTCCCCCACTTCACCCTTGCCGTTTTATTCGCCCTCTCTTTCCCAATCTCCTTCTCTCTTTTCCGTTTGCCTTTTTCCCGTTGCCTTTCTGTTTGCTTGTGTGTTGGATTACTTGTTGCCATGGCACAAAATAATACCAAATTGTGTGATTTCTCTAATACCAATAATAATGATTTCCTTAGTACTCCGATTGCTCCTCTTAATAATGATGAGTCTTGTGAAATCAATACCGCTTTGTTGAATCTTGTTATGAAAGATCAATTTGCCGGCCTTCCTAGTGAAGATGCCGCTACTCATCTAAACAATTTTGTTGATTTGTGTGATATGCAAAAGAAAAAAGATACGAATAACAATATTGTCAAATTGAAGTTATTTCCGTTTTCACTTAGAGATCGTGCTCAAGTTTGGTTTTCGTCTTTGCCTAAAAATAGTATTGATTCTTGGAACAAGTGCAAAGATGCTTTTATCTCTAAGTATTTTCCTCCCGCTAAGATTATCACTCTTAGGAACGATATCATGAATTTTAAACAACTTGATCATGAGCATGTTGCCCAATCTTGGGAAAGAATGAAATTAATGCTTCGCAATTGCCCTACTCATGGTTTGAATTTATGGATGGTCATACAAATTTTTTATGCCGGATTGAATTTTGCTTCTAGAAATCTTTTAGATTCGGCCGCGGGAGGCACGTTTATGGAAATTACGTTAGGGGATGCTACCAAATTGCTTGATAATATTATGGCTAAGTATTCCCAATGGCACACCGAAAGATCTTGTAGTAAAAAAGTGCATGCTATAGAAGAAATCAATGTTTTGAGTGAAAAGATGGATGAACTTATGAAGATGTTTGCTCCTAAAAATACTCCTCTTGATCCCAATGATATGCCTTTGTCTACTTTGCTTGAGAATAATAATGAATTTATGGATGTGAATTTTGTTGGTAGGAATAGTTTTGGAAACAATGCTTATAGAGGGAATTTTAATCCTAGGCCTTATCCTAGTAATCCTTCTAATAATTATGGAAATTCCTACAACAACTCTTATGGAAATTTTAATAAGATGCCCTCTGAATTTGAGAGTATTGTTAAAGAGTTCATGAATTCACAAAATAATTTTAATGCTTTGCTTGAAGAGAAATTGCTTAAAGTTGATGATTTGCTAGGAACATTGATAGAATTTCTCTTGAAATTGATTCTTTAAAGCTTAGATCTATTCCTCCTAAGCATGATATCAATGAGTCTCTCAAAGCCATGAGAATTTCCATTGATGAGTGCAAGGAAAGAACTGCTAGGATGCGTGCTTCCAAAGATGCTTTTATTAAAGCGTGTTCTTCCAATTCCTATGAAAATCAAGATGAAGATCTAAAAGTTATTGATGTATCCCCCATTAAATCTTTGTTTTGCAATATGAATCTTGATGAAACTGAATATGATCTTCCTTTACCTAGAAGGCGTTCTAAGAATTCGGAGTTTCTAGATCTTGATGATGAAATTGATGAAAGTGGGATTGAAAGAAATAAAAGCCTAGATGTTGCTAAACCCACTATTTTGGATCTCAAGGAATTTAATTATGAAAATTGCTCTTTGATTGGTTGTATTTCCTTGTTGCAATCCGTGCTAGATTCTCCTCATGCTTATAGTCAAAATAAGGCATTTACCGAACACATTGTTGATGCTTTGATGCAGTCTTATGAAGAAAAACTTGAGTTGAAAGTTTCTATCCCTAGAAAACTCTATGATGAGTGGGAACCTACTATTAAAATTAAAATTAAAGATTATGAGTTTCATGCTTTGTGTGATTTGGGTGCTAGTGTCTCTACTATTCCCAAAGCTTTTTGTGATTTGCTAGATTTCCGTGATTTTGATGATTGCTCTCTAAATTTGCATCTTGCGAATTCCACTATTAAAAAACCTACGGGAAGAATTAATGATGTTCTTATTATTGCAAATAGGAATTATGTGCCCGTAGATTTTATCGTTCTTGATATAGATTGCAATCCTTCATGTCCTATTATTCTTGGTAGACCTTTCCTTAGAACGATTGGTGCAATTATTGATATGAAGGAAGGGAATATTAGACTCCAATTTCCCTTAAATAAGGGTATGGAACACTTCCCTAGAAAGAAAATAAAATTACCATATGAATCTATCAAGAGAGCCACTTATGGATTGCCTACCAAAGATGGCAATACCTAGATCTATCCTCGCTTTTATGCCTAGCTAGGGGCGTTAAACGATAGCGCTTGTTGGGAGGCACCCAATTTTATTTTGTGTTTTTTGTTTTTGCTTCTGTTTAGGAATAAATAATACATCTAGCTTCTGTTTGGATGTGGTTTTATCTTTTAATTAGTGTTTGTGCCAAGTAGAACCTATAGGATAACCTACCATGATAGTTGATTTGATTCTGCTGAAAAACAGAAACTTTGCACGCACGAATATAGTTATGTTAAATCACAGGAACGTGCTTTTGCGTTGATTCTTGTTGCTACTGTTCAATAAACAATTTGTCCAGGAATTCCTATTTTGGTAGAATTTTTAGAGTTCCAGAAGTTTGCGTTAGTTACAGATTTCTACAGACTATTCTGTTTTTGACAGATTCTGTTTTTCGTGTGTTGTTTGCTTATTTTAATGAATCTATGGCTAGTAAAATAGTTTATAAACCATAGAGAAGTTGGAATACAGTAGGTTTAATACAAAAATAAATAAATAATGAGTTCATTACAGTACCTTGAAGTAGTCTTTTGTTTTCTTTCTCTAACGGAGCTCACGAGATTTCTGTTGAGTTTTGTGTTGTGAAGTTTTCAAGTTTTGGGTGAATTCTTTTGATAGATTATGGAACAAGGAGTGGCAAGAGCCTAAGCTTGGGTATTCCCATGGCACCCCCAAGATAATCCAACGACACCAAAAAGTCAAAGCTTGGGGATGCCCCGGAAAGCATCCCCTCTTTCGTCCACTTCCATCGGTAATTTACTTAGAGCTATATTTTTATTCACCACATGATATGTGTTTTGCTTGGAGCGTCTTGTATTATTTGTGTCTTTGTTTGTTAGTTTACCGCAATCATCCTTGCTATACACACCTTTTGAGAGAGCCATACATGAACTGGAGTTTGTTAGAATACTCTATGTGCTTCACTTATATCTTTTGAGCTTGATAGCTTTGCTCATAGTGCTTCACTTATATCTTTTGAGCGTGATAATTTTTGCTCTAGTACTTCACTTAGATCTTTAGAGCACGGTGGTGGATTTGTTTTAAAGAAACTTTTGATCTCTCATGCTTCACTTAGGATTATTTTTAGAGTCGTTAATAGCATGGTAATTCGCTTAATGTTAATATACTTGGTGTTCAAGCTATGTGAAACTTTCTTTTGAGTGCGTTGAATACTAAGATAAGTTTGATGCTTGATAATTGTTTTGAGATATGGAGGTGATAATATCAAAGTAATGCTAGTTGGGTGATTATGAATTTAAAAAATGCTTGTGTTGAAGTTTGTGATTTCCGTAGCATGCACGTATGGTGAACCGCTTTGTGATGAAGTTGGAGCACAATTTTATTTATTGATTGTCTTCCTTATGAGTGGCGGTCGGGGACGAGCGATGGTCTTTTCCAACCAATCTATCCCCCTAGGAGCATGCGCGTAGTGCTTTGGTTTTTGATGACTTCTAAATTTTTGCAACAAGTGCATGAGTTCTTATGATTAATGTTGAGTCCATGGATTATACGCACTGTCATCTTTCCACCTTTGCTAGCCTCTCTAATACCGCGCACTTTTCGCCAGTATCATACACCCACCATATACCTTCCTCAAAACAGCCACCATACCTACCTATCATGGCATTTCCATAGCCATTCCGAGATATATTGCCATGCAACTTTCCACCGTTCCGTTTATTATGACACGCTCCATCATCGTTATATTGCTTTTTGCATGAACATGTAGTTGACATTGTATTTGTGGCAAGGCCACCTTCATAATTTTCATACATGTCGCTCTTGATTCATTGCATATCCCGGTACACCGCCGGAGGCATTCATATAGAGTCATACTTTGTTCTAAGTATCGAGTTGTAATTGTTGAGTTGTAAGAAAAATAAAAGTGTGATGATCATCATTATTAGAGCATTGTCCCAAGTGAGGAAAGGATGATGGAGACTATGATTCCCCCGTAAGTCGGGATGAGACTCCGGACGAAATAAAATAAAAGAGGCCAAAGAAGCCCAAATAATAAAAAAAAGAGGCCATAAAAAAGAAAAAAAGAAAAGAAAAGGCCCAAATAAAAAAATGATAGAAAAAGAGAGAGAAGGGACAATGCTACTATCCTTTTACCACACTTGTGCTTCAAAGTAGCACCATGATCTTCATGATAGAGAGTCTCCTATGTTGTCACTTTCATATACTAGTGGGAATTTTTTATTATAGGACTTGGTTTGTATATTCCAATGATGGGCTTCCTCAAAAGTGCCCTAGGTCTTTGTGAGCAAGCAAGTTGGATGCACACTCACTTAGTTTCTTTCGTTGAGCTTTCATATACTTATAGCTCTAGTGCATCCGTTGCATGGCAATCCCTACTCACTCACATTGATATCTATTGATGGGCATCTCCATAGCCCGTTGATACGCCTAGTTGATGTGAGACTATCTTCTCCTTTTTTGTCTTCTCCACAACCACCATTCTATTCCACCTATAGTGCTATGTCCATGGCTCATGCTCATGTATTGCGTGAAAGTTGAAAGAGTTTGAGATTATTAAAGTATGAAACAATTGCTTGGCTTGTCATCGGGGTTGTGCATGATTAAATACTTTGTGTGATGAAGATAGAGCAACAGCCAGACTATATGATTTTGTAGGGAGAACTTTCTTTAGCCATGTTATTTTGAGAAGACATGATTTCTTTGATTAGTATGCTTGAAGTATTATTACTTGTATGTCAATATGAACTTTTGTCTTGAATCTTTCAGATCTGAATATTCATATCACAATTAAGAAGTTTTACATTGAAATTATGCCAAAGTATTACTCCGCATCAAAAATTCTTTTTTATCATTTACCTACCCGAGGACGAGCAGGAATTAAGCTTGGGGATGCTTGATACGTCTCCAACGTATCTATAATTTTTGATTGCTCCATGCTACTTTATCTACTGTTTTGGACTATATTGGGCTTTATTTTCCACTTTTATATTACTTTTGGGACTGACCTATTAATCGGAGGCCCAACCCAGAATTGTTGTTTTTTGCCTTTTTTAGTATTTCGAAGAAACAGAATATCAAACAGAGTCCAAACGGAATGAAACCTTCGGGATCGTGATTTTCCAACCGAACGTGATCCAGAAGACTTGGACCCTACTCCAAGCAGTGCCAGAGGCGGTCACGAGGGTGGAGGGCGCCCCTGGGCGTGCCCCCTACCTCGTGGGCCCCTCAACGCTCCACCGACGTACTCCTTCCTCCTATATATACCTACGTATCCCCAAACGATCAGAATAGGAGCCAAAAACCTAATTCCACCGCCGCAACCTTCTGTATCCACGAGATCCCATCTTGGGGCCTGTTCCGGAGCTCCATCGGAGGGGGCATCCACCACAGAGGGCTTCTACATCATCACCATAGCCCCTCCGATGAAGTGTGAGTAGTTTACTTCAGACCTTTGGGTCCATAGCTAGTAGCTAGATGGCTTCTTCTCTCCTTTTGAATCTCAATACAATTTTCTCCCCCTCTCTCGTGGAGATCTATTCGATGTAATCTTCTTTTTGCGGTGTGTTTGTTGAGACCGATGAATTGTGGGTTTATGATCCAGTATTATCTATGAAAAATATTTGATTCTTCTCTGAATTCTTTTATGTATGATTGAGTTATCTTTGCAAGTCTCTTCGAATTATCCTTTTTGGTTTGGCCAACTAGATTGGTAGTTCTTGCAATGGGAGAAGTGCTTAGCTTTGGGTTCAATCTTGCGGTGTCCTTACCCAGTGACATAAAGGGTTGCAAGGCACGTAATGTATTGTTGCCATCGAGGATAACAAGATGGGTTTTTTTTATCATATTGCATGAATTTATCCCTCTACATCATGTCATCTTGCTTAAGGCGTTACTCTGTTTTTACTTAATACTCTAGATGCATGCTGGATAGCGGTCGATGAGTGGAGTAATAGTAGTAGATGCAGAATTGTTTTGATCTACTTGTTTTGGACGTGATGCCTATATACATGATCATTGCCTAGATATACTCATAACTATGCTCAATTCTGTCAATTGCTCAACAGTAATTTGTTCACCCACCGTAGAATACTTATGTTCTCAAGAGAAGCCACTAGTGAAACCTATGGCCCCCGGGTCTATTCTCATCATATCAATCTCTATCACTTTATTTACTTGCTTTGTTTTTACTTTGCCTTTTTCTTTTTTACTTTGCATTTATCTATCAAAAATACCAAAAATATTATCTATCAGATCTCACTCTCGTAAGTGACCGTGAAGGGATTGACAACCCCTAAGCATTGGTTGCGAGTTGCTATCATTTTGTGTAGGTACGAGGGACTTGTGTGTGGTCTCCTACTGGATTGATACCTTGGTTCTCAAAAACTGAGGCAAATACTTACGCTACTTTGCTGCATCATCCTCTCCTCTTCGGGGAAATCCAACGCAGTGCTCAAGAGGTAGCATTGCTTAACATAAACTTCCTCCTCTATTTCACCATTTAGAAAAGCACTTTTAATGTCCATTTGGTATAAGGTGATATCATGGTGATTAGCATAGCCAAGTAAGATGTGAATGGACTCAAGTCTAGCAACGGGGGCATATGTCTCACCATAGTCCATACCTTCGACTTGAGTGTAGCCTTGGGCGACAAGACATGCTTTGTTGCGAACTACTTGTCCATCTTCATCTTGCTTGTTGCGAAACACCCATTTGGTACCGATGATGTTGTGGTTGTTGTTGGGCTTCTCAACCAACGTCCAAACTTGATTTCTCTCAAAGTTGTGTAGCTCTTCATGCATGGCGTTTATCCAATCCGGATCTTCCAACGCTTCTTCAACCTTCATAGGTTCAATGCTAGAGATGAATGAATAGTGTTCACAAAAGTTAGCTAAACGAGTTTTAGAGTGAGTGATTCTCCCGGTTTGGATATCATTGTACATTTGCTCGACGGGATGGTCTTTAGCAATTCTTGCTCGAACTCGTGAAAGCTTTTGCTTGGATCTTAGTGGAACATCTTCTTCATCTTCTTCTTCTTCTTGGCCTTCTTCATTGTTGATGATGTCGTTCCCTTGTCGTGGTGGAGAAGGAGGTTGTTGACGTTCATCTTGGTGTACTTCCTCGTTTTCTTCATCTTGGTGTGTCCGACTTGTGGATGCTTCCGTATCAACTCTTGGTTCACCTTGTCGTGAAGTGGAAGCTTCCACTTGTACGGACGAGGTACTCTCCTTCACCTCCGTTGGACGAATCTTGCCAATAGACAAGTCTTGGATTGCTTCCGAGGGGTCTTTGTCTCCTACATCAATTGGAAATTGCTCTACTTGCGAGCCGTTAGATTCATCAAACTTCACATCTACCGTCTCTTCAACCTTTTGGGTGAAATTATTGTAGACACGGTAAGTGTGAGAGTTTGAGCCATAACCAAGTAGGAAACCTTCATGAGACTTAGGAGCAAATTTAGAACGACGATGTTTATCAAGAATGTAGCACTTTGAGCCGAATACTCGAAATTATCCAACTTGGGGTTTGTTACCGGTGAGGAGCTCGTATGCAGTCTTGCCGAGTAGCTTGTGAAGATACAAGCGATTTGTCACGTGACAAGCTGTCTCAATTGCTTCCGCCCAAAAGTGCTTCGGTGTCTTGTACTCATCACGCATCGTTCTCGCCATTTCGATGAGCGTCCGGTTCTTCCTCTCAACAACTCCATTTTGTTGAGGTGTAGCCGAGAACTCATGTGAAATCCCTTCTTCGTTAAGAAAGGTGTCCACATTTGCGTTCTTGAACTCCATTCCGTTATCGCTACGAGCCTTCTTGATCTTCACTTCAAATTGATTTTGGGCCTTCCTAGCAAAGTTTTTGAAGATCTTTTGGACCTGCGATTTATCATCGAGAAAGAACACCCACGTAAATCTTGAAAAATCATCAACTATAACTAGACCAAAAGAATTTCCACCGAGACTTTTGTAGGCGTTGGGACCAAAAAGGTCCATGTGAAGTAGCTCGAGCGGCCTCCTTGTGGTCATGATGTTCTTCACGGGATGCCTTCCTCCAACCTGTTTACCTGCTTGACAAGCGCTGCAAAGTCTATCCTTATCAAATATGACATCGTTAACGCCAAGGATATGATTTCCTTTAATAAGCTTATCAAGGTTTCACATGCCAACATGACCTAATCATCTATGTCATAACCAGCCTTTAGAGGATTTAGCAATTAAGCAAGTTTTAGGTTGGGACTTTTTAGTAAAATCAACAATGTAAAGATCACCTCTACGTATACCGGTAAAGACCATTTTATGATTATCTCTGCGCAACACTTGGCAATCTACTTCAGTAAATAGGACATTGAAACCGAAATCAGCAAGTCTAGATACTGAAAGTAAATTGTAGCCAAGAGATTCAATGAGCATGACATTTTGTATGGAGCTATCATGTGATATGGCCACCTTACCGAGGCCAACCACCTTACCCTTTGAGTTATCACCAAAAGTGACATACTTTCGAGGGCCGTTATTTTCAGCAAGCTCACGAAACATATCATTATCTCCGGTCATGTGATCGGTACATCCACTATCAAGAACCCATTCCTTTCCTCCTGCCATATATCCCCAAAGATTTGCCATAAGACCAAAATGTCTCATTGCACCATCAAGATCAAAGTCACTATCATCATCCTCATCATAGTATCCATGTTCAACATCTTCATGTGGTGGATCAAATCCTAGAGAGGGTGATTCGTTAGAGTGAGTTTGACAATGATCTTCTTTATGAATTTTAATAGCTTCAGAAATAATATCACTAATAATTCCAACATCTCCTTTGGCATGCATAAGGTTTGTAAGCTCAAATAGACAATCACCAAACATAGGATCATTGGAATTCATCTTACTCAAGGCAATAGGCTCATGGAGAGTTTCATCTAGATTTTTCAAGGAATAATTTGGAAAACGTTCCTCAAGAAATTTCCATATAGTGTAGGCACACTTAAGAGTAGGCAAACATCCAATCAAGTTTATAGGCAAGCCTCTAGTGATAAGATTAACCGTTCTAAGATTGCGAATCATATCAATTGACTCGTCAAGGGTAGGATGCATAGGATCAACATGAGGTGCACAAGGGCTAGCAATGTACTTGTTCAAATGATATTCATTGAAAATCACAAGCATTTCATTTTTTCACTCATGAAAGTATTCTCCATCAAGTATATGCACTCTATGTCTAAGATTCCCTAAAGTAGACTCATCCATCTTCCTCCAATGGTGTTTAAACCAAAGCAATGGACACCAAAGCTCTTATACAAATTGAAAGGATCGAGAAGAGGTGTCTAGAGGGGGGGGGTGATTCGACACTAAGTGAGAAAAGTTGCAGGTTTTAATTTCTTTAAGTTGAAGTGGAGTTTTGGCGCAAGTTTAACAATCACAATACATAACAAGCAAGCATGCAAAGAGTATATGAGCAGCGAAAAGTAAAGCATGCAACTTGCAAGAATGTAAAGGGATGGGATTGGAGTGTGCAAACACAATTTGGAGACACGGAGATTTTTTAGACGAGGTTCCGATAGGTGGTGCTATCGTACATCCACGTTGATGGAGATTTCAACCCACGAAGGGTAACGGCTGCGTGGGTCCACGGAGGGCTCCACTCATGAAGGGTCCACGAAGAAGCAACCTTGTCTATCCCACCATGTCTGTCGCCCACGAAGGACTTGCCTCACTAGGGTAGATCTTCACGAAGTAGGCGATCTCCTTGCCCTTACAAACTCCTTGGTTCAACTCCATAATCTTGTCGAAGGCTCCCAAGTGACACCTAGCCAATCTAGGAGACACCACTCTCCAAGAAGTAACAAATGGTGTGTTGATGATGAACTCCATGCTCTTGTGCTTCAAATGATAGTCTCTCCAACACTCAACTCTCTCTCACAGGATTTGGATTTGGTGGAAAGAAGGTTTGAGTGGAAAGCAACTTGGGGAAGGCTAGAGATCAAGATTCATATGGTAGGAATGGAATATCTTGGTCTCAACACATGAGTAAGTGGTTCTCTCTCAGAAAATGTAGGTTGGAAGTGTAGGCATGTTCTGATGGCTTTCTCCACAAATGAAGAGTGGGTGGAGGGGTATATATAGCCTCCACACAAAATCTAACCGTTACACACAACTTACCAATCTCGGTGGGACCGAATTGAGAAACTCGGTCGGACCGATTCAGCAAATGATGTGACCGTTAGGATTTTTGGTGGGACCGACATGCAACTCGGTAGGACCGATTTCATTAGGGTTAGGGCATAACGTAATCTCGGTGAGACCGATTACACAAACTCGATGGGACCGATTTTGGCAATAAGCTAACCAGAGAGTTGGTCGGGCAAACTTGATGGGACCGATTCGCTCATCTCGGTCGAAATGTTACGAAGAGGAACAGAGAGTTTGCATTGTAATCCTAGTAGGACCGATTACACAAACTTGGTGAGACCGATTTTGGTAATGGACATACACAGAGAGATTACAATCCCATCTCGGTGAGACCGAGATCCCTATCGGTGATACTGATTTGCCTAGGGTTTGTGGCAGTGGCTATGACATCTGAACTCGGTGGTGCCGGATGGAAAGAATCGGTGGGGCCGAGTTTGGCTTTTGGTTTAGGTCATATGTGGATGTGAGAAAGTGGTTGAGGGCTTTGGAGCATATCACTAAGCACTTTGAGCAAGCAAGCCATTAAGCAACACCTCATCCCCTCTTGATAGTATTGGCTTTTCCTATAGACTCAATGTGATCTTGGATCACTAAAATAGAAAATGTAGAGTCTTGTGCTTTGAGCTTGAGCCAATCCTTTGTCCTTAGCATCTTGAAGGGGTTCCACATCCTCTAGTCCATGCCACTTCCATTGTTGAACTTATCTGAAACATACTAGGTAAAAGTGTTAGTCCAACAAGAGATATGTTGACATTAATTGCCAAAACTACCCAGGGAGCACTTGTGCTTTCAGGAATAAACGACGGCTGGAAAAACAGAGGCCAAATGCCTGCTCTTGAAGCAAAAGATATGCTTCAGGAGAAACGCAAATCACAAGAAATCTGCTCCATGCTAGTAGTAGGTGGATCTAATGTTGCTGAGGATGAGCAGCATGTAGCCGGGGGCAGTGGTGGTAGGGGTTGTTGCAACAGGAAATGGAGGAGGCATGAGGGGCTTTGTTGGGGCACGGACGCCGCCGGAGGCAAAGTTGCGATGCGTAGGTCGTCGGAGGAGTCGTGGGAGGGGGCGGAGGGGACGGCGAGGATGAGGGTGTGTGGTGTTGATGATGGGTGGTCGGACTACTGCAACAGAGGAGAAGCAGGAGACGTGTCGGCCAATTGACACGTCGGTGCCGTACTTGTCGTGGTCGGGCAGAGGAAGGAAGGGAGTGGGGGAGGCAGCAAGGAGGGGAGAGTCCTGGTACTGGTGGGCGACAGGGTGGAGAGGAGCGTGGGCCGGACAGCGCCGATAAAAACCGTTGCGGTAGATCAGTTCTGACACTGTCAAGATCGGTGAGACAAGATTTGCCGGCCGAAGGATCGTGGTGGGCTTGGGATCAAAAACTTGCAACATCAATCGCTAGCGCTCAGGGTAAGATGGGAATGGCTAAAGCGTACGGAGCCTGACAGGCCTTGGCAGGGACTGCCGATGATTGAGGACAGGATGGCTAGGGAAGTGTTCGACAGTTTGGTTCACATCTCAGTTGGCGTGGGTGACAAGGTGCTTTTTTGGCGAGATTGGTGGATTCACGGATTTGCAGTGGCGGACATAGCACCGTTACTACTTGCAACAGTCCACATGAGGGTGATCAATAACAGAACGGTGCAACAGGCGCTTCTCAATGATAGTTGGAGGGGAGATTGCCAACCCGAGAACTCCTTCATGGCTCTAATGCAATGCATGCACTTGAGTCATGCGTTGGCAACGGTACAAAGGAATGAGGCCGAGCAAGATACATTCACCTGGACGTGCTCTAGCTCTGGACAATACTCTGCCAAATCTATCTATCAGAGCCTTTGCAATGGGTGGCCCAAGTCGCCCCTGGCGAAGTGTGTTTGGAGGAGTTGGGCACCTCTGAAATGCAAGCTCTTTGTCTGGTTGGCGATGCAGTACAAGATTTGGACGTCGGACAGGAGGGCGAGGCATGGCCTACAGGATGCGAGTGCAGCTTGCTATACTTGCTTGCAGGACGAGGACAACGTGGATCACATCCTTTTGCAGTGCCCGTACACACGGCAGGTGTGGTACAACATATGGGACACTCTACAGATCAACACGCCTCCTTCAACCTCAACAGAGACTACCTTGGAGTGGTGGCTTCGCGCACGGAAGAGTTTCCAGGGGCCGGACAGGAGAGGCTTTGACACCACGGTCACGGCGGTCCTCTGGGCTTTGTGGAAGCAAAGGAATGCGAGAGTGTTCAATAGGGTGGAGCAACAAAAAAAACCAGCTCGAGCTAGTCACCTCTACGCTTAGTGAGATAGCCGAGTGGAGGCAAGCGGCAGGCGGTGTTGGTGGGTTACAACGCTTTGTGAGGAGTTAGCCTAGATTTAGTTGGTTGGTGTTGGTGTTGGGTTATTGTGTGGGGCGTTTGTTCGCATTCGAGCCACACGTCTTGTAATTATACTTTCTTCTTCTTCTATAAAAATATGGTACGCCTTTCACGTACTCTCGAAAAAAAAATTGGTAGAGACATCATCACCACCAACTCAGATTTTTGTAGGAGTAGAGAGATGTGGCTAGTCGGGAGAGACATGGGGTTATCTTAAAATATCTACATCAGTGCGGGTGCCTTTCTGCAAAATTGCCACAAATTGCCTCCTATCTGTTAGATGCAGATCCGATGATTGAAAATCAAGAATGACAGACACACCATCACCACCAACTCAGATTTTTAAGGAGTAGAGACATTAGAAATGTGATGTCTAGAGGTAGCCTTGAGCTTAACCACCCTAGGGCTGGTGTATCTATCCTTGCGTTGGTGTTTTATGATCGGACATGGCGACGATGGACCGTGGGTGTTTATATCTTGCTGAGGATGTTTACCCCTTGAGAGAAAAGAAATCACTGTAATGGTTCTTCTATAGATGTCCATGTTATGCACGTAGTTTATTGATGGCTTTTATCTCTTCTTTTACACCAAGTTAAATAAAAATGATAATGCTATCCGACGAACGTGCGCTGGGTAGCAAAACAAATGTTTTTTACGGCAATTTATATAGTCAGGGTATGGCGATGGCAATTCCTTCAACCGGAAATTTTCGTAGTAAATCCTTTGTTTGCCAGAATTTGGCAGGATTCACATTTGCCATGTCTTTAGGAACGTCTAAGAGTAACTCCAACGGGCCGGTCCAAACGGATGGCGATTTTATTCGCTTTTTGTCCGTTTGGGTCGGTCAGGCGGACACGAGCGTCCGTTTCCACGTTTGGGTCGGCGCATGCGCCCAACGCTGACGCGATCCATTTCGACAGCGTCAAAAAACCGAATGCATGCATATTTAACATAAAAACTAAATTAATTAAACATTAAAGCCGGCCACGAAGGCCGGCGGGAGTCCACGTGTCCACACTAGCATTTAGGAAAAATAAAAACAAACTTAAAACTAGGCGCCGACGCACTGCCCTATGAGGCGTCGTCGTCGTCCTCAGGGTCCGTGAGGTCGATGAGAATTGGCGCCGGACCGGTCCAGCTGAACACCGTGTTCCAGAGTGCGGCCATGTCGGGCACGGGCTGTGCCGCCGCCTGGGCCGCCGCGGCCTGCCGGCGCCTCCTTCTTAGCCTCGAGCCGCTCGGCCTCGGCGTCGCGCTCGAGCATCTCGAGGTACTCGCCCTCGCGGCGCTCCTCGGCCACCCGGATCTGCCGCCAGTGCTCGAGGTATGCCGCCTCTTGCTCCGGCGTGGCCTGCATCAAGACCGGCGGCGCCCTCACCCACTCGCGCACGACTCCCTTCCAGGAGTAGCGCTCGATGAGCTCCCGCTACAGTTCGGCTTTGGCGAGGCGGCGTGGAGGGGACGACAGGGCCACCGGCGGCACCACGCAGTCGCCGACCGCGGGAGAGGGCCATGGCCTGCGCCATGGCTGCCTTGTACCGAGCTTCTTCTTCTTCTGGCGCCTCCGCCCTGTGCCGTTCGTCCTCCTCGCTCTCCCGGTAGACGGCCGCAAGGGCCGCTTGGTAGACGTCCTCTGCCGCCTGGTCTTCCTCCTTGACGATGAGCGGCGGCGGCGGCACGCTGTGGTCGACCTCGTGCACGCCGCGCCGCCTCGCCTCCTCATGCTCGAAGGCGAACCAACGCGCCCAGTTAGGCGAGTCGTAGGCGTAGGCCTCGTCGCGGCACTGCTCCGGCGTCAGGAGCGCCCGCCGACGACGCACCTCCTTCGTGTGCGCCCTAGTCGACCGCGGCGTCGCCGGCACTGGGATCCTTTCCGGATCCAGATGCCAGTCGTGCGGCAGCGTCACGTCGGGGTACGGCAGCGGCACGCGGTGGCGCCAGTGCCACTCCACCTGGTGCACGAGCACGTTCACCCGCTGCCTTCGCCGGCGAGCCGGCGCAGGCGGAGGCGGGGTGAACTCCGCGGGGAAGGGGACGGCGGGGGCCTTGTCCTTCGACTTGCTGCTGCTGCTGCCGGAGAAGAGCCTCATTTGGGCGGCTGGGGTGGCTAGGGTTTGCTTGCCGGCGACGGGGGAGCGAGCGTGGCCTAGATGGGAACGGGAACCGGATGAGGACGGCTCTGCGACACGGTCGGCTTAAAAAGGACGACCGCCGTCGCTGACGCGTGGCCCGGGTCATAAATTAAACTGACCGGCGAGGGGGCGGGTAGTTGGGCGACCGTCAGATGGAGCCGCGGTGGACATCGAAAAGGCGCGCGTGGCGTCCGTTCCGTGTCCGTGCCGACGCATTTGGGGCGCAAATTTGGGTCGCAAATGCGTCGGCACGTACGTGAAGCGGACGCGTTTTAGGTTTGGGTCGACATGTTGGGCCTTCACTTTTGTCCACGCCGAGCCAAACGGACGGCGGCGGACGAAATGAGTTGTCCCGTTCGAGTTGCTCTAAGCCGGTCCAACAAAAAAGAACATGAGCATCATAGATTTTCCAAAATATGTACCAACGTAGGCCCCCTTTGCGGTGGGGGACGCAGTGGGCACCGGCCCTGACCACCTCGAACAGTATAGCAACTCAAGTCATCATAGCCTGTCGGTCCCTTTTGCCGATATTTTGAGGTTGCACAGCTAGACGAGTTAGAAAAGACAACGTTCTCTGCATGCAGCACAGGGCGGGAAGGAAGGAAGGAAATATCTCCCCGCGCACAACACCACAATCATAGCAACAGAATAACTGGACGTAGGGCACACACACAGACGGACTTAAATATCGAGGTTGACGATGCACGGAGAAGCGGAAATATCTGGAAAATATCTCCGGGGCGCGACGAGTGGCGACGGAATATCCAAGTCCCTCCCGGCTCCCGTCCGTCCATCCTAGTACCACTGCCACACAAAAGCGCACGCGAAATTCATAAAATACAGCCGCCCGTCCGAAAGTCGGAAAGCCTTGCCTTTCAGCTGCTAACCAAAACGGGCCGTCGCTGTGAGCCCGGGCCCGCCCGCCAGTGACCAAGGCCGGGGCCCGCCTCCTCCTCCCACGGTGTGGACCGCTGCCCTGCGCCAGTGCGCGGACGAGTGAGAGTCTACTAGTGGCGGGCGCAGCAGTGGAACTTTTCGCCCGAACAATACCCGCCAAGCCACCCTCCACGCACGCCGCTCCTGCTTAAGGGACGTCGCTGACATGGTGGACCAGCCGTAGAGACATGGCCCGCATGTCAGTGATGGAAGGAGTGGATCGGCGGCGTGGTGTGGACCGCACCGGCGGGGGCCGGGCGACCGGGGGCACACGTGGCGCGCCTATCCTCGGCGGGAATGACGAGGGTGCCCTCCGAAAAGCGCAAAAGCGCGGGCCGAGGGGGGAGATACCCTTTTCGCTTTCCCCGTGGCCCACCCGGTCCAGCGCGGGCGGGCCCCGCCACCCCATCTCCCCCCTACGCTACCACTTCTACCACTACTACTTGTACCGCACCACGCCCTCTCTTCCTCTCTTTTGTTGTGCTCCTCTCTTCCTCTGCTGTACATCTCTCTCTCTTATCTCTCCCAGAAAATTCCTCCTTCGTCCCGCCCCTCTTTTTTTTTCCCTATCTCTCTCTGAGAAAAATAATTTCTACCCGGGCCTGGGCCGCCGGAGCGACTTTCTGGCCGCTCCCCACCGCCTGGGGTCTCCCGGCGCCGGCTGGATCTGAGGAGCCGCTGTTGCTTCCTTCTTCCTTCAAGGTGCGTGCTGTCTCTCCCTTCTTTCGTAGCTTGTTCATGTCTCTGTTTGGAACTTTGGATTTGGGAACTCCGGTAGCGCGAATCTGATGATTTGTGTCGGTCCCAGCACAGCGTCCTGTGGTCTGGATCCATTTTTTATGCTCGGGAAGCTGCGGTGTCGCTGGATTTGATTTTTCTTTTCTTTTCACGGCCGCCGTTTTATTATGCTGATCACGCGGCTTGCTTTGATCCGGGGTGTTTTACTTTTCTATTGGTTTGGTTCGGGTTTTCACGATTGGGCTGGCGACTTTCGGTTGATTTAGCTTCGATTATGTCACTGAGGCTCGTGACCCTTCCACAGCAGTCTTGTCGTCTAGTTCAATTTCGATTTCTGCACTTCTATATATTATTAGGATCGGTTTTCCTCGAGCCATCCTCCGTTTTTTAGCAACAAGCGTAAAATGATTCCTTCTGCATACACGTTTTTCTCAGATGTTTTTTAATGAAAATAACATATTTTTCTTAATTTAATTGTCACCATGTTTTCGATTATAGATTTTTTTATTAATGAGCTTCCCTTATTAAATGGCAAAAAAGGAACGCTCGGTATTTAAATAGAGTTTAATAAATTAAATTATATATTTATTCGCAAAGGAGATGTCAAAATCTATGTATTTTAGCTTTTATTATCCGCTAAAGCGTGCTTAGGTGCGCACGAACTGAAAATATCTTTTTAACTTTCGAAAAAATATAACTTTCATATAAAACAACTTTTTGTACCGCTTTGTTCGCACGAACGAATAGTCCATTTTCGTTTCCTTTACTTTTTCTTTTCCATTTACATTTTCCTTCTTGGCTATCTAATGCCATTTTATAGTACTAGAAATCGGTCATTTTTAGTTTTCGCATTAAAAATAAACACCTAATGTTTCCTAGTAGTTCCAGCCCAATAGAATCAATATTGTGAAGTCTTTGTTCCCTTCATTTTTGTAACTCCTGTTTGATATTATTCCCCTCATTCACGATGCTTCTTGCAAACCGCTTATTGTCCTTAGGTAAAGTTGTGATAGAATATAGTTCATTCAAATGTAAACAACGATATGGTTGCAGTACCTATTGACCAGTGGGGAATATATACTTGCAAGTTACCATTGTGAATTATAGAAAGTACCGAGAGCATAAGATCCCAAGACTCGTGGTTTGTACTTTTGTAGTGGGACTCCTACTTCTTTATGCTGGTCAGCAAATCGAGGCGGAGTCCACGGGTGTACGTGCCCATCGAAACCTAAAATCTTCTTAATGAAGATGGCGGCAAGATGTCCCAATTAGGAAGTAGATATATATTATCCATGGTTTTATATTATTGTTACCTTGATGCAAGATGTCTATGTGGCACAGCATGATTGTTGCTGCATGTTTTGAACTCTTTTCTTTGTTTGAATTGAAAGGGCGGTTCCTTGGGTCAGTATATAGTAACTGCATCATGTTAGTCTCATGTATGCACCATTAAATCCATGTGTGCTGGTTTATGATTTTATATTCTTTTCCGTCCTGATGAGTTCTACTAGCACACTTCTTTAATAATTGCTTGTCACTACTACACAGGTTTCTTGCAAATTTGGGTGACCTTGAAAGCTTGTGAAGAAGGGTTGTTGGCCAAGTAAGATCCTGGAGCTGGCTTAGAGTGTTGTCCATAAAAAAATCATGGGTGCTCTCTGCGATTACTGTGGGGAGCATAGGTCCATGGTTTACTGCCGATCCGATGCGGCTTCTTTGTGCTTGTCATGCGATCGCAATGTGCATTCAGCTAATGCTCTTTCTCGGCGCCATACAAGAACTCTTCTATGTGACCGGTGTGCTTCACAGCCTGCCATGGTCCGCTGCCTAGAGGAGAACACCTCACTTTGCCAAAATTGTGATTGGAATGGGCATAGTGCTGGATCCTCTGCTGCTGGACACAAAAGACAGAATATAAACTGCTATTCAGGGTGCCCATCATCTGCAGAGCTTTCAAGAATGTGGTCATTCATTTTGGATATTCCTAATGTGGCTCCTGAGCTGAATTGTGAGCAAGTAATAAGCATGATGAGCATCAGTGACAGTGCTGTCAGTAATGGAGACAACGCTCAAGGGGACAACAGTTTGGTAGATATGGCTTGCGCAACACTTGATGAAGAAGACAAACAAAAGTCTGTGATAGGCTCATCTTCTGAAGCTGCTCTGAACCTTCTTCCACCTGCTAATAATCAGACAGCTGTATCTGTGGATTCGACGACAGCTAAGGTGCAATAAGATTCTCACATATCCTTCTGCATGTAGAACTATTAATAAACTTATGCTGTTGCATTGCATATACTACTACGGTACTATGTGGCTATGCCATCGTTTTAAGATAGCTAGCAGCTTTCCTTCCTACAGTTGGCAAGTCATTCACTTGCACTACTAGTATTTATACACGTGCAATGCACGTCCTAGAATTATGGAGTCATTTTGTCATAAAGAAAAGGGTCATATACATGCTTATAGGTTCAAGGTAAAAAATATTGTTAATGTAATAATGCAGATTTTCTTTTTTAGAAATATGCCGAATATAAGTACTGCTGAGGTAGCAATTAGTATGGAAGCCTCACTTTGATGACATGGACAAGAATTCAACGACTTTATTTTCTCTTCTTCCCATTGTCCTCCTAGATCATCTCGCTTGGGCTCAGCACGTCTTCCACTCAATCTGCAACATGGCCCAAGATATCTCACGTATGGGCCTTTTTTTCTGGGAAGGACAGGCGATGGTTCCAGAACATAGTGGAGGCTGTTGTGGTCTACTGTTCACCACGAATCCTGCTGCTATGAGCCGTTAGATTAAGCAGACCAACGGCTAGGATTGATGCTTCAGATTCAATTCAGAACTCGTACACTATATAGTAGTAAAGATATGTCATGATATTATTTTATTTTGTGCACACATATTGCACTTGAATATTTTTTGTTACTTACTGTATGAAATTATTGCAACTTAGTAAAAATATATACCCCTAGTGGATTTTTTCCAAAAAAAATGCTGCCTACAATATGCTAGCATTGGTGGGGTTACAAATGAATCTTGATTCTTGCCATGCCATGGGTCATTCAGGACATTTTTGGAAATATGAACACTACTTGCTACTGATGGCATGACAAGGTTACATGGCATCCCACCAGTGGAGTGATATGTAAGATTCATTTTCAGAAACAAATTTGGGTGAGTTTCTTTTAGAACAATTTTTTCAAAAAAACTTTATTTTGGGGAACAAATTAGGATGCACTTTTGTAAGTAATTAGCATATGTAAGTGAATATTAACACAGGCCAGATGATAGGAAAGCTGTGCGTATCACACAACTAATGCTGTGCTTAATTGGAATGAGATACTTGCCATAACCTATGGGGTAAATAGGTAACCATTCAATATGAGTAATGGATGGTCTACATGCAAGTTAGCGGACTGTGAGCATCTCCTTAGTGAGTTCTTAAGTTGGGAAAATTTGCAGATGTGTGATAAAAGACTTAACAGGAAAATTCCTCTCTGTGGACTAGCATATGCAACATCTATAGGCTTCTTCTCCTAAGTTCTTACCCTGCCCTGTGCTTCTTCAGATATTAAATTTTCACTAACGTGTGCTTATGATTTCCTTGTGCAGTATACGCCAGACAAACATATGTTCAGCAAGGACAGCATATATGAAGATTTCTCTATGGATGATATTGATCTGAGTTACGAAAATTATGAAGAACTATTTGGTAACTCTCATATTCAGACTGAGGAACTCTTTGATGATGCTGGCATTGACAGTTACTTTGAAGTTAAGGAAGCGACTGCTGTGAATTCTGATGAGGTTTGTAGCTTATTCCCACTAGCCATTTATTTAGTTAGAAGATATGTTTTATAGGTGTTCACATTCATGTGGCGATGTTCTCATAACTGGAGTTCTCTCTTTGTTTGAACAATCACCTCGCTCTGATGTTAATTTTGAATTCCTCCGATGCAGACATACTTGAGATATACAATTTCATGTTCCCTTGCAAGAATTCAGTTTAAGAACTTAATGTGTAAATGATTGTTATGGTTTCCCTTTTGAATTACAATCATTGTTGAGAAAAGCATCAGCTGTCACTTTTGAATTACAATCATTGTTGGAAAAGCATCAGCTGTCATCTTTTTCTTTGTCATATTGCAATGCTTTTTCTTTCTTTCTTTTTTTGTCTGACCTCAAGATTACTTGGTTTCAGCAGCCCAAGCCAAAGCAGCCTGCTGCTAGCAATGCGTTATCTGCTGACTCTGGGATGTCAAATCCAGCAGTAAAAGAAGATGATTCCAGTCTTTGTATTCCTGTGAGGCAAGCTATTTCCTATTCTGGCTTTACTGGTGAGAGCATTCCTGAAGAATACCAAGATTGTGGTGTATCACCAATGCTCCTTATGGGCGAGCCTCCTTGGCTTCCTCCTGGCCCTGATGGGTCATTTGCCGGAATTAGAGACAGTGCTATCACAAGGTACAAGGAGAAGAAGAAAAGAAGAAAGTAAGTGTCTTTATTACTAAACTTCTTCTGCCTTTTTTATTTCTGGAAGGCGTTGCATGTTTACTTGTAACCATGTGGTAACTTTTAATCATACAACAAAAATATTCTGTAGCTTGTATGTTTTCTGACATGCTACTGCCTATGTAGCTCTATCTCCTATTTTTCCTTGATAGCTAGCTGACTATTCTTCATCTGTTGTGGCCCTTTTTATAGGTTTGACCACAAGATCAGGTATGAATCTCGCAAGGCTAGGGCGGATGTGAGGAAGAGAGTCAAGGGACGGTTTGTTAAGGCCGGTGAAGCGTATGACTATGATCCGCTCGACACAAGGAGCTACTGAATGCAGAAAAGCATTGTGCTTAGATTAGCAATCTTAAACCAGTGCCTATTGCAGCTGGGAAAAATCGATAAATCAGACGCTGAAGCAATCATGGCATACCCATCTCTGGAAAGAAAAGAATGGAAAGCAACCAGCGAGGCAAAAAAAATTGAAAGTTGTGCAAGTTTTCGACGCCGTTTCTCCTGTTCCTTCTGTACAGCGGATGGATCTCGCGTCTTCTATTGCTTCCAGAGCAGTTTTGGTGAACGAAGACAACGCAACTAGATGGACTTTCTGCGTTTTTCTCCCTTCTACTGACTATGTGGCATCCACCTACCCTTGTTGTGGTGTTTACGGCGGTATGCTTCCAGATTGTGTTCTCTTAGGCAAAAGCTGTAGTTGTGAAGTATCCTGCTGCGTTATATTTTTACATGAATTCTGCTGCAATCCGGAGTTTTGTGTGCAATTATGCATGTGTAAATACCAGGTCGGAAATAAGCTGGTGGTGGTTGTAAAGTTTGTTGTTTCAAGCTGGTGGTGGTGATGGAGCCCATGTAAACTTGCCACCAATTTTGTGTGCTCACCCTGCCCAAATAAGGAAACCTTCAGACCTACTCAATGCTACTATTTGTACTTGAGCATATATATATGCTCAGATATGTCATTTTTGATCATCTGATTCACCTCTAGTTGCTCTGAAAAATGTCACATTTATCATCACACAGAATTTCACCGAGCCAAGGTGCTGAAAGAGTAGAAATTTAATTGTATCAAGCATGGTTGTTACTGATGTATCATCCTATCAGTAAAAAGAAGATGCATGATTGTCACTATTGTGTTCCGATGTACTGAAAATCTCAGGAAAATGTGTATGTACATGCCTGATATCAGGCTTCATAGTTAATAACAGCACACATGGCCGAAGAGACCTAGCGATTTGGCTTAACTACGAAGCTGGTTTCCCAGACCTCCAGGTATAAAGGTTCTACCCCTTCAATTGTTTACCCCATCAATTTTCCTTTTGAGTATAAGTGTTGAAAAGAATGGTGATTTATCTATAGGGAGTTTACAACTCCATGGACACTTGCCGGTGCTTGTCATCTAACATGAAGGCTATATATCTGAATACTAAGGGCCTGTTTGGTTCCAATAAGTCACCTGACTTATAAGTCAGGTGACTTAAAATCAGTGACTCACGTCTGTTTGGTTGTCGTCTGACTTATAAGTCAGCTGACACACCTTTCCCAACCAATCCACATCATGCAGGTGGTGGGATCCATGTAAAAGTGGGTGACTTATAAGTTTTAAGTTGGGGTGAACCAACTTATGACTTATAAGTTGGGGTGACTTATAAGTCGGGTCTGTTTGGCAAAATAAGTCACTTTTTCCACTTTTTGACTTATAAGTTGGTGACTTATTTGGAACCAAACAGGGCCTAATCAAACTACATTCTTGGCCCTTCTTTTAGTTCTCCAATTGGCCCGTGGAATCATCCTCACTATGTACAATTCTCACCGAAACTCAAAATAGGTCAATGCTGAAGATGCTTTCTGGTGATCCATATATGTATGTGGACCAGCAAAAGTTGGATGCGAAAAATGGCTCCTAGTTAGCTGGTATGAGTTCCTTCTCAAGTTGGCTGAATGTGCAGAAGAGAAAATAAGATGCGAAAAATGGCTCCTAGTTAGCTGGTATGAGTTCCTTCTCAAGTTGGCTGAATATCTTCTTGAGGCGAGAAGACAACTTGGATGCCACTTCTTGCGTGATCTTCTTTCGATTCTTGCAGCTCTTTAACCATGCCATGCCGATAAATACTTGGACACTGCATGACTTCTGCTTGGACGAGGCCTGCTCCAACTGGTATCGAATATGGAGCTGTGGAAATTAATAATAACTATGTCAGAAGTCGAAAAAACTGAAATCTCGGTCATGACAAAATGACGACAAAATAGACAGTAGTTGTTGCCTTTGACAAAACTAATGAACTAAACAGAGACAACTTTTCTCATGTTTAGTTGTATAATGCATACATCTGTAAACAATGTGATTGTTTTGTATATTGTGTACCGACAACTTTCTGAATTCAGGATGACCACTTCACCACAATGACCATAGAAATCTTATTGAAAGGTTTTCAATTAAAAAAAATATTTTATTGGAAGTCATGAACAAAGCAACCAAGATATATGTTTGGTGTTTGGTTAACCAAAATGAGGAAATACATATAGAACAAAAGAAGAGGACATACAAATTCAAGATTATAAAGCTAACAAAAGGTCAATTGTTTGACTATAAAGATGTCATGTCAACCATCAAGAGGAAGGTGTGACCAAAAAAGCAACATAAGAAGAGCAGGCAAGAATAAGACAAGATTAACACAGATATAATATCATGCACAATTGAATTATATAGCTAATACCACGATTTTAATAAAAAACAAAAATTTAATGTCAGAAAGTCGTTTCTTACATTGAAACATTCGCCAACTGGAATGCCTTCAAATGTCATCACTTCTTCAATGAGCCATCCATTCTTATCAGGTAATGGGGACTTCTGTTGGGTGCTCATTACTTCACCATCACGGCGTGCCACTTTCTTGTCAAGCCTGCAATGGACTTGTCTCTGGTGCGCATCGTCCCTGACAGGTTCCCATGCTGTCACAGAGTAGTCCATACAGCCAACTTTCTCCATAATTCGACGCTCCACAGGACCACCCTCAAATATGCCCATGAGTATTGGCACCTGGATGAAACATGGAAGTTGCTTTCAATCCAAAATTGTAACTGTTTCACTTGTTGCACATCACATAGTGGATTGTACATCAATGTCAGAACGAGATAAGGAAATCTTACGTCAAAAGGTATTGTAGATGAAAATACTTCTGACATTTTGACATCCTCTATGCCTAAGAAAGATCCACCTTCCTCAGTTTGGAGGTCTTTCGCTTCTGATTCCTCTTCTACCAGCTGAATTTTTTCTTCAGGGGTCAAAGATCTCGCCTTCCACAGTGCCATTATTGTTCTGCAAAGCATGCAACTCACAATTTTGAACAACATGCTCACGAAGAAAGAAAATTAAACCGGACAATAAATTGGTGTGCCTGCAAGTAGTTTATTGTGATGGCCAGCCACATATGACGAGTTAATGTTAATCATCCAAGAAAACGAACTTACTTATGTGCCGCATTGAATGACACAAAGGACTGGAGATGAAACTTGAGTCTCCCTTCATCGTCCAGTTGCTTTGCTCCATGCCTTGCATCCATTCCTCTGCCCTTGCGAAGGGTAATCAGCAGAGATGGGCTTCCCATCAAAGATAGGGTTGCAGGGACCAGTTGGATCTCTTCAATATCTTCCCAAAGAAAGAAGAATTTTGTTTTGTGGCCAAAAAGATTGGTGTAGAACCCAATAATTCTTGGGGATAAAAACAAGCGACCCTGCAAGACAGCCATGAGCACGAGCAGTCAAACAAAGGCACACAAAACAGAAGTTTATGTCTAATTAAGGTGTAAGTTCAGATTAACAGTAGCATGGCCATGCGAAATATGACAATGATTACTGGTAATCATAAGTATGGTTAAATGGTTAACAGACAATATTTGATAGTACCTTTTTATGGTAGAGCAGGAAAATCGAAACAAGGCAGAAAGATGAATAATTATATTGTTTTAACTGGGTTCAGAAACTGAATAAGTTTGAATGGAATCTTTGTACTACATCATACTGGCTGAAAATAGTGACCACCATCTGTAGATTTGCATACTCTTGTAATCTGGAATGACAGTTGTGCCTATAGTGACGCAGGATCCCAACTGACTCTTTAATTTGAGGATACTGAATCCACTTTCTCAGCACGTGGTGCTGTATTGCAAAATGAATGAGGGTTTGCTTGCAGTACAACAGAAACACAGTAGAATCAAATAAATTTACCTGTGTGAGCATCTTGCGCTTTAAATGGCAGGTAAAATCATTGATAAGGAATTCTTCTGGTGGCAAAGAAAAGATCTTCTGGAACTCTAGGTTCGTGTGAGGTGACCGCATAGCAATCTGCATAATGAAATTGGCATCAATCAAGTCATGGGCTGATTACATGTTACCATATACACATGTATTTGTTCTGCACACTTGTGCATTTCAAAATTTCTCACTAAAATTGTAGACATGTGTTGCATGTGATAAAAGAAACATACTTAATGACAAAATAAGCATGCAAACTTTGGTCTTCTTGGTAACAGTGCAAATGTGATTATATTCTTGTAGAACTTTTAGCAAGTGAACATTTTCCAAGTTTCTAATATGCTCTACATTTATAAATTCTATGAATGTACGCAATTGTAGTATTTGAATGATAGGTGCATATAGTCCTAAGAGTATATGAACTTTTACCACTTGATAGGGAATAGAGACCTACCTTTCTGCCAACCTCTTTCTCCATCCTGTCCAGGTAATCCTTCACAACTTCTGTACCCCTTGAATTGTTCAAGAAAATTCTCAAATGTAATTTTGATTGACATGCTTGAGCCAGCTTTCCCTTGAGAGGAATCCAAATGTCGGCAAGCTCAGATATACTATATTTCAAGAAATTTACTTCAACGTGACCAAGGGAGGCAACTTCATCAAAGGGTCCATCAAAATCATATACGTTTATTTCCATCACTGAGGGTGGGTCTTCCATGGCATCAAATTCAAAAATTTCTGCAAATTTTGAAAAGGTTATAATGAAACCTTGCCACTTAAAAGGCCTAAAAATATTTACAAATAAATAGAGGTTCCTTTGAGCCCATTAATACATTTTGGTTACTGGGAGTTCTAAAGTTTAGCACTATGTGAATTAAAGCAAAATGCTAGCAAATGTAAATAGGTCAAATAAAGATGGCTTCAAATGTGTTCTAGCGAGTTATGAGATACTCCCTCCGGTCCAAAATAAGTGTCGTGGATCGTGGAACACGACACTTATTTTGGACCGGGGGAGTAGCTAGTAAATATTGCAAACAAAAAAATTTATAAGCTGGATTCAAATGCATTTCTAACGAGTTATGAGATGGCTAATAAATATTGCAAACAAATTAAATTATAGCTTTACCATTCCATTGAGGCTCAAGAGTGTGAAACTTAATCGAACTTGTCTTTGTCTGTCCATTGCAAGTAAATACAACATATGGATCAGAGTAACCAGATGACTTTGTTGCTGCTAAGTTGGTCCCATCTATCAAAGCAACAGTCAGCAACCAGCCATCGCCTTTTGCTTTGACACCATGATCACCGCCTAAACATCTCAAAAGACCATGTTAGCAAAGTTTGCTGATGCGTGCAGATTATGAGTATATGTCCAGGCCGGGGGCATTCCCTCCTTTTTGAAAAAAGAAGAGTATATGTCCAGAATAATAAGTGAAGATTCTGTTGAAGAAAATAAAAAGTAACAGCAACCCTTTTTTGCATCAGAATATTCGTAAAGAAGCATTTGTATCTTGTCACTGTCAAGTGCCAAGAACTGTTGGGTTTATCTGCTGAAATTATTCGCAATGATTCTGTTAAATAACACATGAGTTCATCCATAATGCTTCTATTCCTACTAGGAAAAAGAACGGGAGTAAAATCAGGAAGGAGATATGAGCTACCTCTTCGCCTCCTTGCCTGGACAAACCGTGCAATCATATTAAGGACACGTTGTCCTTGCAGAACAAGAACTCCACAAACCACAACTTCACCAACAGAATCTGGCAAGTCCAGGCCAGGGAACTCGAGACCTTGAATTATACTAGGACTTGCAAGGATGATGTGTGCAAAAACATAAATAAGTGCAACAATTGAGGATACAACAGTAAAATTTCCAAAGATTCGGAATGCTAGTTTCCAATCAGATTCTGTTTCCGGTTGCATGGAAGACAAGCTTTCATTATTTGTTGTTGTATCTTTTGCATCAACTGGTCTGACATTTTGAGCCAGAAGTTCAGAGAACTGATTGAAGTTGTCCTTCAATCCTTGTTTTGCACCATTTTCTATCATGCCCTTCATCATGGTACTTTGCATGAAATTTAAGCGCCAAGAGATTACAAGTCGTGAAGATCTTTCATCATCTCTTAGTTCAGGCCCTGGCATTATACAGGTCAAAATCTCCACCCTAAAATTATTGCCAAAAGGGACTTCAGGAGTACTAACATCTGCTAAAACTGCATACATATCTCCATCTGCCTTCAGATATGCCACGTCTTCTGTTGCTTTCACGGCTTTAACTAGTTTAGTAGCAGCTTTTGTGTAGGTTACAACCCTCTTCAAGACCTCACCATCATTTTCAAGTCTCCAGTGTTGAATATCCAGACCAGTAGTCCCTTGCATCTTCGCTAGTGATTGCAGAAAGTCTGAACTTGGTGAGAAAAGACGTGTATTCAAGTCACTGGGTGCAACTGCATAAACCTGATCAATAAGAACTCCACCTGACAAATGTCCAGGCATATCATTCCCTTCATGCTTAGATGCAAAGGCCTTCAGTAGTTCATCAAACAACATATTTGCACTAGTTTCAGAGTCCTGCTCATCAGAAAGTTGTGAGCTTGTTAACGGCATTTCTTCAAGAGTATCCAAACCATGGTCATGCTTGAAGAGAGGTGGAACAGAAGCTTCTGTGTCTTTTGGTTTTACTGAAAAAAATTGATTTAGCCGGTTGACAAATGATGGACCAACATTTGATTTATCCTGCTTGGTAATTTCTGCTTCATCACTAACTGGTGGCGATGTGGATTGTTCTATATGAATATTTGGCAAAGAAGATCCCTTCCTAAGTTCACTTGATTTGTCTGAACTTGATGCAAAGTCGTCTGAAGCCCAATGTGCAAGTGTCGCTGTCTCTTCAGGATAACTTTGAGATAGAGATATAGTAAGATGAATTTCTCCTACAGAATATGTTTAGCAGCATGTAAATAGTTGCCCACTCTGAAAAATAGGCTGCAGTCTATGCACAAATAACCAAAGAGGATAATCACGTCGGTCAGATATGCACCATTCTTATTCACCTCATTACAAGCCAAAATAGTGAATATTTGATGCTTAGGAAAAGGGTCCCCATAGTCCAGTTTTCTATAATTCCTAACAGATTAAGTCATTAAATACATCATTCAAGGGATAAACAGCTGATAGTGGGTTGGAAGCTAAGGATAAGTATAAAAAAGGCAGTAAAGCTATGACAGGCATACATCCACTACTGTATTGATTATGGCATAAGTTTTGGATAATCTGGGAAGTAATATGTTACCAGAAGTGATAAGGAACTGCTAACTGTTTCATAGCCCAACGGCATGGCACCCTGCTCCTCAGGAACCAACTATAGATTGATTCATAGCAACCGCGGCTGGTGGGTTATCGCTTATCGGTATGAATTTTCCCTATAATTTGCCAGATTTGAACTCATGACCCCTTGCTTGCGAGCCTTCAGATGAGTACACAATTATTAACTAAAAAAAGAACATGAACAACATGATGTATGGAAGGTTATGGACAGAAGCTATTGCCGAAAAGAGGATGCAAGAAGGAGGGTTAAACTAACACAACCCCATCTATCACAACACTGGGTCAGTCACTGTCTAACTACACGAATTCAGAAAAAACAACACCACATTATCATCACCATGAAACAATTATTTAACTAAGAAAAGAATAGTGGAAAAAAATGATGTGTGGAAAGAAGATGGTTACCGCAATCTCTGATCTTGGACTTCTTGCTCTTGGGCTGCAGCGGGTACCAGCGCGTCCCGAGGGAACGGTTGTCGGCGTCGAGCACGGCGGAGAGGGGCACCTTGACCTGGCCCAGGAAGTCGTCGGAGAAGTACTTGTCCTCGTCGGTGATGCGTATGAGGAGCTCCTCCTTGAGGTCCCCGACCCGGAAGGCGAACTCCTCGTCCCAGACGGGGTTGGTCGACTTCCTGATCACCTTGGTCTTGGCCCGCTGCCTCCCCAGCTGCAGCTTGGCGTACGGGTCGCCCAGCCCCTGCGCCTCCGCCGCCGGGAGGTTGCGGGCCTCCAGCACATGCACCACAAGCCTCATTTCTTTCTTTCTTTCTTGTTTTTGTTGTTGTCAAGATTAATTCGGGCGGTCTGCGTGGTTCAAATCAAATCAAGAAGCTTCGACCTCTTTTTTAATTCTCCTTTTTTGAATTCAGACTGAAATTCAGCTCTTTTTTTTTTGCGAAGGAGTTCAGAACGAAATCATGGCGGCGGTTGGGATCGAATCAAATCAGCGAGAAGTAGCAGAAGAAGGCGGCGTTCGCTTGCTGGGTCCAGGAAACGCGGGAGAGAGCTGAGACCACATAAAGTTGGAAGCAAGCGAGCGAGCAAAACGAATCAAACAATCCAGATTGAAGCGCGGCGAATCCGGGGAAAACGACTGGGCGCTTTCCAGAATGAAGCAACAAAAAGGAAGGGGATCCCCCGAAAGACCGGGAAATACTAGAAGATTCGAGAAAAGGAACAGCGATGAGCGCCACGCGGAGAGGATGCACGGCGAGTCGAGTAGGGCTCAGGGCCTGGCGGAGAGCGGGGCGGGGTTCCGGCGGCGGGAGGAGGGTTTCTTGGGGGAGGGAGGGGGAATGGGCGGTGGGTTTGGGGGCATTGAAGACTTTGATTTGGGGAGGGAGAAGAGGAGAGGAGAGGAGATGGAAAATGAGGGAGAATTTTTGGAGAAAAGGAGTGACTTCACTGCCCGCGTCGCCTCCCTCCCTCTGCTGAGTCTGCTGCTGACTTTCAAACTGCCGCAGCCCCCGCAGCCGCGGCGAAGGTCGTGCGCGCGCCGCCGCAGTTCTTTCTGCCCCTTCCCTCACGCCCGTTTTACCACGCTCATCTTTTTTCTTGAATACGCACGAGTGTGCGTATCATATACTTCCTCCGTCTGAAAATACTTGTCATCAAAATGGATAGAAGGGACGTATCTAGAATTAAAATACATCTAGATACATCCTCTTTTATTAATTTTGATGACAAGTATTTTCGGACGGAGGGAGTATTATAGAAGGAAAGGGCAGAAACCCTTCACATATGAAGATACAAAGTTATTTACAGGTAGCCCTCGGCCACCCCACCCGACTAGCTAATTAGCGGATTACTCGCTACTCTCCCACAGTGCCAGGCCCGACATGAACCCCTCAACTTCCCCGCGTAGTAGTCCTGCTTGCTTCCAATCCCTTGCTTTGCTATCGATGCACTTGAGCACCTTTTGTGTGGATGGCGCCTCCCCGTCGAAGATCACGGCATTCCGATGGATCCACAGCTCCCATAGGACCAATATAGATATTGTCCTAGCCAATTTCCGGTGTTGTCTGATTCCGTCCTGCCTGATGCACCACTCCGGTAGTGACTCCGACGCCGTTGGAGCACTATCTGGTCGTCCCAAGGCCAGGCACACCTTGCTCCAAACCTCTCGAGCGAAAACACATCCGATCATGATGTGTGTGATGGTCTCTTCATGCTGGCCACAGAATGGACATGAGCTTTGGTGAGGGAGGCCCCTCCTAGCAAGGCGGTCGGAGGTCCAGCATCTATTTCTCATGGCTAGCCAAACGAAGAACCGATGCTGTAAAGGGGGCCCGTGACACCCACGTGAACTCCGCCGTTGGTGCAATCTCAAGTCCCGCAAACTTGGCCGCGTATGCCGATCGTGCCGAGAACATGCCATCCTTCTCCCACGCCCAAAGGATCTTGTCCGGCTCATCCTGACGGAGGGCCACACCCTCCACTTGCTGCCACAGTCCCAGGAACTGCGTGAGCATGCCGGCCGAAAGCTCAGGCCAATAATCCGCCGCCCATGAATGATTTATGAGTGCTTCTGCTACTGTTCGTGAGGATCTCGCGTGCCTCGATACCTTAGAGTAAAGCATGGGTGCCAGGTCCTGGACTCTGTAGCCGTCGATCCACTTGTCCTCCCAAAAGCGTGTGTCATGCCCATGCCCCACTGAAGCTGTTGTCGCCGCGTGAAAGAGTGCTCTCGACTCTGCTGGGATTGCGATTTGGAAATCAGCCCATGGTCTTGAATGATCTGTACGTTGAAGCCACGGCCATCTGGCCATCAGCGCGATGTTCAACCATCTCAAGTTTGGTATGCCGAGCCCTCTGGCCCACCTAGGGCGGCAAACCAAATCCCACGCCACGGCGCAATTGCCACCGCGCGCATCCATCTTCCCACACCAGAGGAAACCGCGGCAAATCTTCGTCAGGGCGGTGAGGGTCTTCGGAGGTATGTTCATGGCGAGCATGGCATGAATTGGGATTGCGCATAGTACAGAGAGAATTAGAATGAGCCGTCCACTTTTTGGTAGGGTAGCGGCCTTCCAGTTGGGCAGGCGGTTAGCGAACTTCTCGACCAAGTATTGGAATTGTGCCGGAGTGGCCTTCCTGATTGAGAGCGGTAGGCCAAGGTACTTGCAAGGGAAGGAAGCTTTTGCGCAGTCCAAGGATGTGCAAACTGCATCTAGCTCCTCCGCTGAGCATCGGATGGGTAGTGCCGCACTCTTAGCAAGGTTCACCACAAGGCCCGAGGCAGCCCCAAACAATTCCAGGAGCACTCTGCAAGCTCGGATTTCCTGGGCCAAGGGCTTGAAGAACAGCATGACATCGTCGGTGAACATGGACAAACGCTGGTGCACACCATTTGTAGCTAGAGGGGCGAAGATGCCCTGGTCCGTGGCTTTGCTGAACAAGGCTTGCAGAGGCTCCATACAGAGGATGAAAAGCATGGGGGAAATCGGATCTCCTTGTCCCATAAAGTGTACCCTTTACCAAGTACGGTTATTCTTCTTTAAAAAAAACCCAGCTAATAATGATTAGGGGATGGTGGTATCCCCTATCCATCAGAATTCAAGTTTAGACATTGATGCTCACATTTTTCTGTATTTTTTCCCGTCCTTCCGACGATATGCGTTCAGTGGGAAGAGGCATTCCCGTCAACTATGAAGGCGTTTGTGACGACTTTGTATCTAACTTACGTGCTGACTCAGTTTCTCGAAAGTGTTGTTACAGTAGGATGTCGTGTGTGCATTCATAGGGGTGACCCGTGTACACAAGCGACTTTCGATTCTATTGTGTTGTAGAAAAGGGCATTGATATTATTATTATTATTATTATTATTATTATTATTTTAGTTGAAAGTGGTATCCCATTACTCATACTGCTCGGCTAAATCCATGATTAAATCATTCATATTACTACACAAAATAGAGACCTCAATCCATCTTTTGCACGGCTCATTCCCGCAACTTTTCTTAGCTAAAGTATCAACTAGTATATCATTAAGCTAAACACATGGACGACTCATTAGTAAGACGATTTCTTCTCACGCCTAGCACAGCTACAAGCATTCCTCGAATGCAGAGACAAGACGGAGGATATCTGATCCCGCGGAACATCTGCTACCAACTACGAATTACCTTGTTTCCATGAAATCCATGTTTCTGGCACCTTGGCCCCCTCTACCTACGAAATTCTGATTCCTATGGTTGAAGAAAGTACAGCGTTGTCAATTCAACCTGAAAAAAGGGGAATAAGTTGACAAAGTTAGCTTGAATATTACGATATGGATCAAAGGAAGCTATACCCGCATTGATTTCTATCAAACTAAACCTAACTGACCTTATAGGCTTCTGAGAATAAAATCTTGACTTCCTCAACCATATTGCAATAAATATGGCTGGATTCATCTATGAAGCAATGTAGTGGTTGGGGGTAGTAAAAGCTTCCATTGTTATCTGGCTTAGCTTTTCCAACGGCTTTCTCAAACCTAACTTCTCATTCATATCAGCATCTTTGTTTTGCATGATTCTTAAAAGAAAATACATGATTTGAGCGGCACGTTTTCTCGCTTGAATCCTACTCCCTTCGTTCCAAAATAGATGACCCAATTTTGTACTAAAGTCCCTCCGTCCTAAAATAAGTGTCTTGAGCTTAGTACAAATTTATACTAGAGCTAGTACAAAGTTGAGACACTTATTTTAGGACAGAGGGAGTACAAAGTTGGGTCATCTGTTTTGGAACGGGGGGAGTATATTTGATTAGAAAACCACTTAATTTTTTATCAAATAGTGTTTGACGTCACGAGAAAACAAAAACTGAGTTTTGGATAGAAAAAGTTGTCCTCCAAAATAGGGTGCAAAGCAATCCTTAGGAATAGCCGCTATGGATTCCAATCCTGTGAATCAAACGAGCTACGTATGAAATGTTCCTAAGTATCCAATCATGCAAACCATTCTAGACATGGCACCATGACAGGTAGTAAGACATGATGTTCGCCTAGACCAGGTGAGCTCATCGGCGGTACAGTAAGCCGCCTATGCCTAACGAAAATTCTGAGAGGGGAATACTTGATTGTTGTGCTGACAACTAATTATATTGAATGATGTACTCTTGCGCGACAAGCCGCCTACCTTGCTCAGTTCCTTTCACTTTCAAGAAAAGAGATCCGTGCCATGTCAAAATGGATACCTTTTGTTTTACCGAACCTTAATTTGACTAATCTAGATTCATGACAAATTGACAAGATGCACAAGTGGTAACGACACTTGATTGGCTCGAAGACGAAGACGATTAGCTTAAGTACATTTATTCCAAAGGAAGAACCACTGTGTTTTTCTTCCCTTGAAATCTCTAATTATGATCTAGTATAAAAATAACGCTTCTCAAAACAACTACTCATGATCAGGGTTTTTCTCTCTCTCTAAAAGGAGGCTGAACACCCGGCCTCTACATCAAGGGTGCGCACAATCATCTTTATTAAATTATTATCCAACAGAGTATGAAAAAACAAATACGTGGAACCCAATGACGCCTTCCCGACGACCCATGCCGTTACACCTACAAATTGATGATGCGCCCCGACCTCGCACTAACACACACCATCTAAACCAGTTGTCTCATTGTTAGGGCATATTTCTCCCTAAGTGATTTTGGTGATTGTTGACAATGTGTTCGCGGACTAATCGTGTGCATTGAGCATTTCAGATTATCAAACATATGGCACAAGACAATTTGAGCCCCTTAGAGTTCCATAGTGAAGACGATTTCCTTTCCTGCATTTCTTTTTCGGTGGATTTGAGTCGTAGAGAAAACCGTACTATCAAGAGGGGGTTTGCTTCGAAAAGGTTTGGGTGGAATCATCACGTACACACTCTTATTGCACCCATCTAATCTTTCCGCTTCTTTGGAGTAGTCCATCTGTTTTGCTGAAGAAGTGGTGGAGAGCAGCAAGCGGCAGTACCGCGGGCGGCACGGTAGTACCGCTGCTAGACCCGCTTGTACTACCGCTCACTGCTGATGTCTCGACTTTTCGTGTCGGGTTCTACGGTAGTACCTCTGTGTCTCTACCGTGCAAGCTTATTAGACTTAGCAGGACGAGCGGAAGTAGGAGCGGCAGTACCGACCCTACCACTGTACTACTACCGCTCGGCGCCAGGTTCTCCCCTGTTTTCTTCTTTCTCCTCAGCATACCGAAGGAAGCGGTAGTACCGCTCCCAGAGCGGTAGTACCGCTTGTGTGTGGGCTGAGAAGAGCATGACGGTTGGATTTGTTCCTCACTATAAAAGGGGGTCTTCTTCCTCAAGAAGACTTACCTCTTCCTTCCCCAAAACTCCATTGTTGCTCCAAAGCTCATTTTCGCCCGATCTCTCATTGTTGCTCTAAAACTCCATTGTTCCTCACTATAAAGGTGGATTGTCCTTATGAAAAAAGGGAAGACAACGGTGGCAAGCTCATTCGCAAAGACAAAGCCAAGTCCTTCCCAAGCAAGAACAACTTCACCAATAAGATACCTCAAAAGGGCTTGGTGGCACATGAAGAGTATGCCTCCGATGATGATGATGAAGGTACTAGTGGTGAGGGAATGGCAATGGCAACCGTGGCCATTGCCACCTCTTCCCCAACCAAGGTGTCCCTCTTCGGTGCCCTAACGAGAACCTCATCATCAAGTGCCTTATGGCCAAAGGTATCAACAAGGTAACCCCCAACATCAAAACCACCATCACTACTACTCCCTCCTTGTTAAATTGTGTAGATGATACTAAGGTGGTGAAATTCGATGATAATGAGTTTGACAAATTCTTTAGCAAGCTCAAGGGTGATACCAAGAAGCACTTTGTTGCTCTCTTTGAACAACTTGGTGAGGCCAATGATATCATTGAGTCTCATGAGAACACCATCTCCAAGTTGGAGGGGCATAGTCGTGATTATGCCGATGAGATTGCTGATCTTTCCATGCTCTTAGGAAGAGCGAGGACTTCATTTGACTCTTGAGGAGTCACACAACGTTGTTCTTGCTAAATTGCAAAAAGATATTGATCATGCTAATGTTCTTTCTCGTGTGCTTAAATCTGAGAAGGGTGCACTTGGGATTGATCATGGGAAAATCGAAAAGGAGTTGGATATACTCGACAAGGCTCACAAAGTCTTGAAGGGCGTTCACACTTCCCTCAAAGAGTCTCATGATCAAATCCAAGTGAAGCTAACCAAGGAGATTGCTACATGTCCTCCTTTCATTCTAATTTGATAATGCAAATGCTACTAACCCTTGTTGTGAGCATGTGCACCTTGTGAAGGAAAATGCCAAGTTGAAAGATCAACTAGAGAAAGGCCTTGTGGCTTGTATACAAGGCGAGAAGAGTCTCAAGGACCTTTTGAGAAATCAAAAGGAAGTTGTGGCAAAGGAAGGACTTGGGTATGTAACCAAGTCAAAGAAGAAGAAGAAGCAACATGTCCCAATCAAAGAAGTCTTCATAAAAGCGGGAGAGGGTGCTCATGAGGAGAAGAAGAACATGAGTATGGGTGGTAATGCCAAGAAGGGAAAGACCACCCCGTCTAACCAATCTAGCGGCCTTAATCCTTCATATGTTCTATGTCATGCTAGTGATGGGCATGTTTATTCCAAATTTGTTGGTTCTTCTTATGAGTACATTGAATGGTCTATTTGGGTCCATAAGATCCTTGTTTCTAACCTCAAAGTACCCATTCAAAAATGGGTACCTAAATCCAAGCATTGATCTCTTGTAGGAGTTTACTTCCGGTGGGGTGTCATGGTTACTCGATAGTGGAGCAACAAATCATATGATCGGGAGCAAGGACTTGGTGGTGGATGTGCATCCAATTCCATCTATGCCCACCCATGTCCAATTCGGTGATGCTTCAACATCTAAGGTAGTGGGACTTGGCAAGGTGATCATCTCTCAAGATTTATCTATTGAGAAGGTCATGCTTGTTGAGTCCGTTGCATACAATTTGCTTTTCGTTCGTCAACTTGCACTTATGGGCTTTACAACATTCTTTGATCTTGATACCGTGGCCCTTTTGTGGACCAAGACTCTTAAAGTAGCCTTTGTTGGGCATGTCGAGAACGGTCTCTATGTGGTGAACTTTTCGGAGCGACCCACAAAGACCGCGATTTGCCTAATGGCTAAAGTTGATGTGGGATGGCTTTGGCATCGCCGACTAGCCCATGTCAATATGAGATCTTTGCAAAGTCTCCTCAAGGGTGACCACGTTCATGGACTAACAAATGTGAGTTTTGCTAAATACCGTGCTTGCAGTGCTTGTATCGAAGGAAAGCTTCATGAAACGGCTCACCGACCCACAACTATCATCTACTCGAAGAGGCCCTTGGAGCTCCTCCACATGGATCTCTTTGGTCCTCCATCCTTTGATAGCCTTGGGGGAAGAAAGTATTGCTTGGTGATTGTGGATGATCACTCAAGATACTCTTGGGTGTACTTCTTCAAGAGGAAGAGTGAGACCCAACAAACCGTCATCGACTTTGCTAATGAAGCTCAACGTCCACATGAAGCAAAGATATTGATGATTAGAAGTGGCAACGGCACCAAGTTCAAGAACTAAACCTTGGATGAGTTCCTTATTGATGAGGGGATCAAGCATCAATATGCCGCACCCTATATCCCTCAACAAAATGGTGTTGCGGAGAGGAAGAACCAGACTTTGATGGACACAGCAAGAACCTGTTGCGGAACATAGTAATTTCAAATAAAAATTACGCACACGCAAGATCATGGTGATGCATAGCAACAAGAGGGGAGAGTGTTGTCCATGTACCCTCCTAGACCGAAAGCGGAAGTGTTAGCACAACGCGGTTGATGTAGTCATACGTCTTCACGATCCGACCGATCAAGTACCGAACGTACGACACCTCCGAGTTCAGCACACGTTCATCTCAATGGCGTCCCACGAACTCCGATCCAGCAGAGCTTTGCAGGAGAGTTCCGACAGCACGACGGCATGTTGACGGTGTTTATGATGCTACCGACGTAGGGCTTCGCCTAAGCACCGCTACGATATTACCGAGGTGGAATATGGTGGAGGGGGGCACCGCACACGGCTAAGAGATCAAGAGATCAATTGTTGTGTCTAGAGGTGCCCCCTGCCCCCGTATATAAAGGATCAAGGGGGATGGGGCGGCCGGCCAGGAGGAGGCGCGCCAGGGAGGAGTCCTACTCCCACCGGGTGTAGGACTCCCTCTTTTCCTAGTTGGAGTAGGAGGGGGAAAGGAAGGGAGAGAGGAGAGGAAGGACGCCCCCATCCTTGTCCTATTCGGACTAGAGGGGGAGGGGGGCGCGGCCTGCCCTGGCCGCCCCTCCTCTTCTCCACCAGGGCCCATGAGGCCCAATAAACCCCCCGGGGGGTTCTGGTAACCCCCCCGTTACTTCGGTATATGCCCGAAACCTTCCGAAACCATTCCGGTGTCCGAACATAGTCATACAATATATCGATCTTTACGTCTCGACCATTTCGAGACTCCTCGTCATGTCCGTGATCTTATCCGGGACTCCGAACTACCTTCGGTACATCAAAATACAAAAACTCATAATACCGATCGTCACCAAACTTTAAGCGTGCGGACCCTACGGGTTCGAGAACTATGTAGACATGACCGAGACTCGTTTCTGGTAAATAACCAATAGCAGAACCTGGATGCTCATATTGGTTCCCACATATTCTACGAAGATCTTTATCGGTCCAACTGCATAACTACATACGTTGTTCTCTTTGTCATCGGTTTGTTACTTGCCCGAGATTCAATCATCGGTATCTCAATACCTAGTTCAATCTCGTTACCGGCAAGTCTCTTTACTCGTTATGTAATGCATCATCCCGCAATTAACTCATTAGTCACATTGCTTCCAAGGCTTATAGTGATGTGCATTACCGAGAGGGCCCAGAGATACCTCTCCGATAACCGGAGTGACAAATCCTAATCTCGAAATACGCCAACTCAACATGTACCTTCGGATACACCTGTAGAGCTCCTTTATAATCACCCAGTTACGTTGTGACATTTGGTAGAACACAAAGTGTTCCTCCGGTAAACGGGAGTTGCATAATCTCATAGTCATAGGAACATGTATTAGTCATGAAGAAAGCAATAGCAACATACTAAACGATCAAGTGCTAAGCTAACAGAATGGGTCAAGTCAATCACATCATTCTCTATTGATGTGATCCTGTTAATCAAATGACAACTCATGTCTATGGCTAGGAAACTTAACCATCTTTGATTCAACGAGCTAGTCAAGTAGAGGCATACTAGTGACACTTTGTTTGTCTATATATTCACACATGTACTAAGTTTCCGGTTAATACAATTCTAGCATGAATAATAAACATTTATCATGAAATAAGGAAATAAATAATAACTTTATTATTGCCTCTAGGGCATATTTCCTTCAGTCTCCTACTTGCACTAGAGTCAATAATCTAGTTCACATCACCATGTGATTTAACACCAATATTCACATTTGTATGTGATTAATACCCATAGTTCACATCGTCATGTGATCAACACCCAAAGGGTTTACTAGAGTCAATAATCTAGTTCACATTGCTATGTGATTAACACCCAAAGAGTACTAAAGTATGATCATGTTTTGCTCGTGAGAGAAGTTTAGTTAATGGGTCTGTCACATTCAGAGCCGTATGTATTTTGCAAAATATTCTATGTCTACAATGCTCTACACGGAGCTACTCTAGCTAATTGCTCCCACTTTTCAATATATATCCAGATTGAGACTTAGAGTCATCTGGATTGGTGTAAAAGCTTGCACCGATGTAACTCTTTACGACGAACTCTTTTATCATCTCCATAATCGAGAAACATTTCCTTAGTCCTCACTAAGGATATTCTTGACCGCTGTCCAATGATCTACTCCTAGATCAAAATTGTACTCCCTTGCCAAACTCAGAGCAAGGTATACAATAGGTCTGGTACACAGCATAGCATACTTTATAGAACCTATGTCTGAGGCATAGGGAATGACTTTTCATTCTCTTTCTATTTTTTGCCATAGTCGGGTTTTGAGTCTTACTCAACTTCACACCTTGCTACACAGTCAAGAACTCCTTCTTTGACTGTTCCATTTTGAATTACTTCAAAATCTTATCAAGGTATGTACTCATTGAAAAATCTTATCAAGCGTCTTGATCTATCTCTATAGATCTTGATGCTCAATGTGTAAGCAGCTTCACCGAGGTCATTCATTGAAAAACTCTTATTCAAGTATCCTTTTATGCTATCCAGAATTTCTATATCATTTCCAATCAACAATATGTCATCTACATATAGTTTTAGAAATGCTACAGAGATCCCACTCACTTTCTTGTAAATACATGCCTCTCCAAAAGTATGGATAAAACCATATGCTTTGATCAACTCATCAAAGTGTATATTCCAACTCCGAGATGCTTGCACCAATCCATAGGTGGATCGCTGGAGCTTGCACATTTTGTTAGCACCTTTAGGATTGACAAAACCTTCTGGTTGCATCATATAGAACTCTTCTTTAATAAATCCATTAAGGAATGCAGTTTTGACATCCATTTGCCAGATTTCATAAAATGTGGCAATTGCTAACATGATTCAGACAGACTTAAGCATCGATACGAGTGAGAAAATCTCATTGTATTCAACACCTTGAACTGGTCAAAAAACTTTTTGCGACAAGTCGAGCTTTGTAGATAGTAACACTACTATCAGCGTCTGTCTTCCTCTTGAAGATCCATTTATTTTCTATGGCTTGCCGATCATCGGGCAAGTCCACCAAAGTCCACACTTTGTTCTCATACATGGACCCCACCTCAGATTCCATGGCCTTCAAGCCATTTCGCGGAATCTGGGCTCATCATCGCTTCCTCGTAGTTCGTAGGTTTATCATGGTCTAGTAACATGACTTCCAGAACAGGATTACCGTACCACTCTGGTGCGAACCGTACTCTGGAAGACCTACGAGTTTCTGTAATAACTTGATCTGAAGTTTCATGATCATCATCATTAACTTCCTCACTAATTGGTGTAGGAATCACTGGAACTGATTTCTGTGATGAACTACTTTCCAATTTGGGAGAAGGTACAATTACCTCATCAAGTTCTACTTTCCTCCCACTCACTTCTTTTGAGAGAAACTCCTTCTCTAGAAAGGATCCATTTTTAGCAACAAATATCTTGCCTTTCGGATATGTGATAGAAGGTGTACCCAACAGTTTCCTTTGGGTACTCTATGAAGACGCACTTCTCTGATTTGGGTTCGAGCTTATCAGGTTGAAACTTTTTCACATAAGCATCGCAACCCCAAATTTTAAGAAACGACAACTTTGGTTTCTTGCCAAACCACAGTTAATAAGGCGTCGTCTCAACGGATTTTGGTGGTGCCCTATTTAAAGTGAATGCAGCTGTCTCTAATGTATAACTCCAAAACGATTGTGGTAAATCGGTAAGATACATCATAGATCACACCATATCCAATAAAGTGCAGTTATGACGTTCGGACACACCATTACGCTGTGGTGTTCCATGTGGCGTGAGCTGTGAAACTATTCCACATTGTTTTAAATGAAGGCCAAACTCGTAACTCAAATATTCTCCTCTACGATTAGATTGTAGAAACTTTATTTTCTTGTTATGATGATTCTCCAATTCACTTCTGAAATTCTTTGAACTTTTCAAATGTTTCAGACTTGTGCTTCATTAAGTAGATATACTCATATCTGCTCAAATCATTTGTGAAGGGCAGAAAATAACGATACTCGCCACGAGCATCAACACTCATTGGACCGCATACATCGGTATGTATTATTTCCAACAAGTCAGTAGCTCATTCCATTGTTCCGGAGAATGGAGTTTTAGTCATCTTGCCCAAAAGCCACGGTTCGCAAGCATCAAATGATTCATAACCAAGTGATTCCGAAAATCCATCTTTATGGAGTTTCTTCATGCGCTTTACACCGATATGACCCAAATGGCAGTGCCACAAATAAGTTGCACTATCATTATTAACTTTGCATCTTTTGGCATCAATATTATGAATATGTGTATCACTACGATCGAGATCCAACAAACTATTTTCATTGGGTGTATGACCATTGAAGGTTTTATTCATGTAAACAGAACAACAATTATTCTCCGACTTTAAATGAATAACCGTATTGCAATAAACATGATCAAATCATATTCATGCTCAACGTAAACGCCAAATAACATTTATTTAGGTTCAACACTAATCCCAAAAGTATAGGGAGTGTGCGATGATGATCATATCAATCTTGGAACTACTTCCAACACTCATCATCACTTCACCCTCAACTAGTCTCTGTTTATTCTGTAACTCCTGTTTCGAGTTACTAATCTTAGCAACCGAACAAGTATCAAATACCCAGGGGCTACTATAAACACAAGTAAGGTACACATAAATAACCTGTATATCAAATATACCCTTGTTCACTTTGCCATCCTTCTTATCCACCAAATATTCAGGGTATTTCCGCTTCCAGTGACCATTTCCTTTGCAGTAGAAGCACTCAATTTCAGGCTTTGGTCCAGATTTGGGCTTCCTCGCGGGAGTGACAACTTGCTTGTCATTCTACTTGAAGTTCCCTTTCTTTCCCTTTGCCCTTTTCTTGAAACTAGTGGTCTTGTCAATCATCAACACTTGATGCTCTTTCTTGATTTATACCTTCGTTGATTTCAACATCACGAAGAGCTCGGGAATCGTTTTCGTCATCCCTTGCATACTTAGTTTATCATGAAGTTCTAGCAACTTGGTGATGGTGACTAGAGAACTCTGTCAATCACTATCTTATCTGGAAGATTAACTCCCACTTGATTCAAGCGATTGTAGTACCCAGACAATCTGAGCACATGCTCACTGCTTGAGCTATTCTCCTCCATCTTTTAGCTATAGAACTTGTTGGAGACTTCATATCTCTCAACTCGAGTATTTGCTTGAAATATTAACTTCAATTCCTGGAACATCTCATATGGTCCATGACGTTCAAAACATCTTTGAAGTCCCGATTCTAAGCCGTTAAGCATGGTGCACTAAACTATCAAGTAGTCATCATATTGAGCTAGCCAAACGTTCATAACGTCTGCATCTGCTCCTGCAACAGGTCTGTCACCCAACGGTGCATCAAGGACATAATTCTTCTGTGCAGATAAACCTCAAGTTATGGACCCAGTCTGTGTAATTGCTACCATCATCTTTCAACTTAGTTTTCTCTAGGAACACATATGAAACATAGGGAAGCAACAACGCGAGCTATTGATCTACAACATTATTTGCAAAATACTATCAGGACTAAGTTCATGATAAATTGAAGTTCAATTAATCATATTACTTAAGAACTCCCACTTAGATAGTCATCCCTCTAATCATCTAAGTGATCACGTGATCCAAATCAACTAAACCATGTCCGATCATCACGTGAGATGGAGTAGTTTTCAATGGTGAACATCACTATGTTGATCATATCTACTATATGATTCATGCTCGACCTTTCGGTCTTAGTGTTCCGAGGCCATATCTGTATATGCTAGGCTCGTCAAGTTTAACCTGAGTATTCTGCGTGTGTAAAACTATCTTACAACCATTGTATTTGAACGTAGAGCTTATCACACCCGATCATCACGTGGTGTCTCAGCACGAAGAACTTTTGTAATGGTGCATACTCAGGGAGAACACTTATACCTTGAAATTTAGTGAGAGATCATCTTATAATGCTACCAACAATCAAGCAAAATAAGATGCATAAAGGATAAACATCACATACAATCAATATAAGTCATATGATATGGCCATCATCATCTTGTGCTTGTGATCTCCATCTCCGAAGCACCATCATGACCACTATCGTCACCGGCGTGACACCTTGATCTCCATCGTAGCATCGTTATCGTCTCGCCAACTATTGCTTCTACGACTATTGCTACCGCTTAGTGATAAAGTAAAGCAATTACAGGGTGATTGCATTGCATACAAAAAAGCGACAACCATATGGCTCCTGCCAGTTGCCGATAACTTTGTTACAAAACATGATCATCTCATACAATAAAATTTAGCATCATGTCTTGACCATATCACATCACAACATGCCCTGCAAAAACAAGTTAGACGTCCTCTACTTTGTCGTTGCAAGTTTTACGTGGCTGCTATGGGCTGAGCAAGAACCGTTCTTACCTACGCATCAAAACCACAACGATAGTTCGTCAAGTTAGTGCTATTTTAACCTTCTCAAGGACCGGGCGTAGCCACACTCGGGTCAACTAAAGTTGGAGAAACTGACACCCGCCAGCCACGTATGTGCAAAGCACGTCGGTAGAACCAGTCTCGCGTAAGCGTACGCATAATGTCGGTCCGGGCCGCTTCATCCAACAATACCATCAAACCAAAGTATGACACGCTAGTAAGCACTATGACTTGTATCGCTGATAACTCACTTGTGTTCTACTCGTGCATATAGCATCTACGCGTAAAACCAGGCTCGGATGCCACTGTTGGGGAACATAGTGATTTCAAAAAAATTCCTATGCACACGCAAGATCATGGTGATGCATAGCAACAAGAGGGGAGAGTGTTGTCCACGTACCCTCGTAGACTGAAAGCGGAAGCGTTAGCACAACGCGGTTGATGTAGTCGTACGTCTTCACGATCCGATTGATCAAATACCGAACGTACGACACCTCCGAGTTCAGCACACATTCAGCTCGATGACGTCCCACGAACTCCGATCCAATAGAGCTTTGTGGGAGAGTTCCGTCAGCACGGCGATGTGTTGATGGTGTTGATGATGCTACCGACGCAGGGCTTCGCCTAAGCACCGCTACAATATTACCGAGGTGGAATATGGTGGAGGGGGGAACCACACACGGCTAAGAGATCAAGAGATCAATTGTTGTGTCTAGAGGTGGCCCCCTGCCCCCGTATATAAAGGATCAAGGGGGAGGGGGTGGCCGGCCAGGAGGAGGCGTTCCAGGGAGGAGTCCTACTCCCACCGGGAGTAGGACTCCCTCTTTTCCTAGTTGGAGTAGGAGGGGGAAAGGAAGGGAGAGAGGAGAGGAAGGAAAGGGGGGGCGCCGCCCCCCTCCTTGTCCTATTCGGACTAGAGGGTGAGGGGGCGTGCAGCCTACCCTGGCCGCCCCTCCTCTTCTCCACTAGGGCCCATGAGGCCCAATAAACCCCCCGGGGGGTTCCGGTAACCCCGCGTTACTTTGGTATATGCCTGTAACCTTCCGAAACCATTCCGGTGTCCGAACATAGTCATCCAATATATCGATCTTTACGTCTCGACCATTTTGAGACTCCACGTCATGTACGTGATCTTATCGGGGACTCAGAACTACCTTTGGTACATCAAAATACAAAAAATCATAATACCGATCGTCACCAAACTTTAAGCGTGCAGACCCTACGGGTTCGAGAACTATGTAGACATGACCGAGACTCGTTTCTGTCCAATAACCAATAGCGGAACCTGGATGCTCATATTGGTTCCCACATATTTGAGGAAATATGCCCTAGAGGCAATAATAAAGTTATTATTTATTTCCTTATTTCATGATAAATGTTTATTATTCATGCTAGAATTGTATTAACCGGAAACATAATACATGTGTGAATACATAGACAAACATAGTGTCACTAGTATGCCTCTACTTGACTAGCTCGTTGAATCAAAGATGGTTGTGTTTCCTAGCCATAGACATGAGTTGTCATTTGATTAACGGGAGCACATCATTAGGAGAATGATGTGATTGACTTGACCCATAACGTTAGCTTAGCACTTGATCGTTTAGTACGTTCCTATTGCTTTCTTCATGACTTATACATGTTCTTATGACTATGAGATTATGCAACTCTCATTTACCGGAGGAACACTTTGTGTGCTACCAAAAGTCACAACATAACTGGGTGATTATAAAGGAGCTCTATAGGTGTCTTCGAAGGTACATGTTGAGTTGGCGTATTTCGAGATTAGGATTTGTCACTCCGATTGTCGGAGAAGTATCTCTGGGCCCTCTCGGTAATGCACATCACTATAAGCCTTGCAAGCAATGTGATTAATGAGTTAGTTACGGGATGATGCATTACATAACGAGTAAAGAGACTTGCCGGTAACGAGATTGAACTAGGTATTGAGATACCGACGATCGACTCTCGGGCAAGTAACATACCGATGACAAAGGGAACAACGTATGTTGTTATGCGGTTTGACCGATAAAGATCTTCGTAGAATATGTGGGAGCCAATATGAGCATCCAGGTTCCGCTATTGGTTATTGACCGAAGACGTATCTTGGTCATGTATACATAGTTCTCGAACCCGTAGGGTCCGCACGCTTAAAGTTCGATGACAGTTATATTATGAGTTTATGTGTTTTGATGTACCGAAGGAGTTCGGAGTCCCGGATGAGATTGGGGACATGACGAGGAGTCTCGAAATGGTCGAGACGTAAAGATCAATATATTGGACGACTATATTCGGACATCGGAAGGGTTCCGAGTGATTCATGTATTTTTCGGAGTACCGGAGAGTTACGGGAATTCATATTGGGACTGAATGGGCCATACGGGAAAGGAGAGAAAGGCCTCAAAAGGTGGCCGCACCCCTCCCCATGGTCTGGTCCGAATTGGACTAGGGTGGGGGGCACCCCCTTCCTTCCTTCTCCTTTTCCCTTCCCTTTTTCCTATTCCATGTGGGAGGAGGAATCCTACTAGGACTAGGGAGTCCTAGTAGGACTCCACACTTCTGGCGCGCCCTAGGGGCTGGCCGGCCTCCCCTCCTCCATCCTTTATATACGGGGGTAGGGGGGCACCTCTAGACACAACAATTGATCTCTTGATCTCTTAGCCGTGTGCGGTGCCCCCCCCCCTCCATGATAATCCACCTCAATAATATCGTAGCGGTGCTTAGGCGAAGCCCTGTGTCGGTAGAACATCATCATCGTCACCACACCGTCATGTTGATGGAACTCTCCCTCAAAGCTCGACTGGATCGGAGTTCAAGGGATGTCATCAAGCTGAACGTGTGCAGAACTCGGAGGTGCCGTGCGTTCGGTACTTGGATCGGTCGGATCGTGAAGACGTACGACTACATCAACCGCGTTGTCATAACGCTTCTGCGTTCGGTCTACAAGGGTACGTGGACAACACTCTCCCCTCTCGTTGCTATGCATCACCATGATCTTGCGTGTGCATAGGAATTTTTTTGAAATTACTATGTTCCCGTCAATATTCTACGAAGATCTTTATCGGTCAAACTGCATAACTACATACGTTGTTCTCTTTGTCATCGGTATGTTACTTGCCCGAGATTCGATCGTCAGTATCTCAGTACCTATTTCAATCTCGTTACCAGCAAGTCTCTTTACTCGTTATGTAATGCATCATCTCGCAACTAACTCATTAGTCACATTGCTTGCAAGGCTTATAGTGATGTGCATTATCGAGAGGGACCAGAGATACCTCTCCGACAATCGAAGTGACAAATCCTAATCTCGAAATACGCCAACTCAACATGTACCTTCGGATACACCCATAGAGCTCCTTTATAATCACCCAGTTACGTTGTGACGTTTGGTAGCACACAAAGTGTTCCTCCGGTAAACGGGAGTTGCATGATCTCATAGTCATAGGAACATGTATAAGTCATGAAGAAAGCAATAGCAATAAACTAAATGATCAAGTGCTAAGCTAACGGAATGGGTCAAGTCAATCACATCATTCTCTAATGATGTGATCCCGTTAATCAAATGACAACTCATATCTATGGCTAGGAAACTTAACCATCTTTGATTCAACGAGCTAGTCAAGTAGAGGCATACTAGTGACACTTTGTTTGTCTATATATTCACACATGTACTAAGTTTTCGGTTAATACAATTCTAGCATGAATAATAAACATTTATCATGAAATAAGGAAATAAATAATAGCTTTATTATTGCCTCTAGGGCATATTTCCTTCAGAACCATGATGGCGGAATTCAAATCTCCATACAACTTTTGGGCCGAAGCCATCAACACCGCATGTCATGCATCCAACCGTCTCTACCTCCGCAAAGGCTTGAACAAGACTCCATATGAGATACTTATTGGCAACAAGCCCAACCTCAAGTACTTCCGGGTGTTCGGCTGGAAGTGTTTCATTCTCAAGAAAGGCGTTTGTTTGTCTAAGTTTGAACCTAGAGCTCAAGAGGTCATATTTGTTGGTTATGCTACAAACTCTCCTGCTTACCGTGTCCCGAACAAGTCCACAGACTCATTGAGGAGACGTGTAACATAGAGTTTGATGAAAATAATGGCTCCCAAGTGGAGCAAAGTTGTCTTTGTTATGTAGGTGATGAAATTCCTCCTCAAGCCATAAGAAGAATGGGGTTTGATCAAATACTTCCCATTGAGGAACCCTTTGTGGCTGAAGGATAAGGACAATGCTCTACTTAAGTGGAGCCACCATCAACGCTATACCCACACGCTTCTGAAGAACAAAGTGAAAACCCTCAACCAAGTGAACTAGATCAAGGGCAAGATCAACCTCATGATGATGGTGTTGCACCAAGTGATTCCCAAGATCAAGTTCATGACCCTAAGCAAGTTCAAGATCAGGAGGTTGCTCAAGATCAAGAGCAAGCTCAAGACGGTGCTCAAAATGATCAAGATGATGATCCTCAAATGCCAATCGAGGAACTATTGGTGGCATAAGGCTACTCCCAAGTCGAGGGTATCGACTATGGTGAAACCTTTGACCTCGTTGCTCGTCTTGAATCTATTTGCATGTTGCTTGCATATGCATCTCATCATGATTTTAAGTTGCAACAAATGGATGTGAAGAGTGCATTTCTTAATGGTCCTTTGAATGGGTTGGTATATGTCAAACAACCTCCGGGATTCAAGAATCCCGAGCTCCCCAATCATGTATACAAACTCAAGAAGGCGCTCTATGGCCTTAAACAAGCCCCACGTGCATGGTATGAGCACCTTACCGAGTTATTGCAGGATCGTGGGTTTGAAATTGGGAAAATTGATCCCACTCTTTTTACTAAGAGGGTCAAAGAGGGGATTTGTTCATATGCCAACTATAATTTGATGATATTATATTCGGTTCTCCTAACAAATCTTTTAATGATGAGTTTGCGGCACTAATGAACCAGAAGTTTGAGATGTCTATGATGGGAGAGTTGATGTTCTTTCTTGGGTTTGAAGTCAAGCAAAAGAGAGAAGGAATGTTCATCAACCAAGCCAAGTATACCCAAGACATGCTCAAGAGATTCAAGCTAGATGATGTCAAGCTGGTCAAGTTTCCCATGCCCACCAAATGCAAGCTTGACAGTGATCCCAATGGTAAAGCGGTGGATCAAAAGGTATATTGCTCCATGATTGGATCCTTGCTTTACCTTTGTGCATCTAGACCGGATATCATGTTGAGTGTGGGAATTTGTGCATAGTTTCAAGCCGCACCTAAGGAAAGCCACTATGTGGTGGTCAAGCGAATCTTTCGATATTTGGCTCATACCCCAAACTTTGGCTTATGGTACCCCAAAGGAGCAAGCTTTGATCTCATGGGGTATTCAGACTCGCCTGGGAAGGAGACTGCATGGAGAGGAAGTCAACTTCCGGAGGGTGCCAATTCCTTGGTCGCTCTTTGGTGAGTTGGTCTTTGAAGAAGCAAAATTGTGTGTCCCTCTACTCCACTGAGGCCGAGTATGTAGCTACCACAAGTTGTTGTGCACAATTGCGATGGGTGAGGCGAACTTTAAAGGATTATAGTGTCACTTGTGACAAAGTGCCTCTTCTATGTGACAATGAAAGTGCTACCAAGATTTCATACAATCAGGTGCAACATAGCAAGACGAATCACATTGAGATTCGTCATCATTCATTTGGGACCACATCAAGCGTGAAGATATTGAAATCATCTACATCAACATTCAAGAGAAACTAGCGGATATTTTCACCAAGCCTCTAGATGAATCAAGATTTCGCGAGTTAAGGCATGAGCTAAATATCATTGATTCGAGCAATGTGGCTTGAATCTAGGCACACCCCACTGCATTCATCATTATATCTTTTTCTAGATGTTGGCATGGACATAGGGGGAGTGTTGTTCTCTCAATGAACTCTCCCTCCCCCCATTATGTATAAATCGATCTAGTCTTGCACATTAGCCATTTTTATGGTACTTGTGCTTCGAAGATGAGTTTTAGTCATGAGCCCAATGTTAAAATCTTCGCGGTGTCATACCACTTCACTCAAACATAGGTGGCTTCTGCCACCGCCCTCTCTTGGAGAGGATAACACTCGGGTTGCCTTTTTTTTGTTGTTTCTTGTCTTTAGGGCTTTTTGTGTGTTTTGAGTCTCTCTTAGGTTGCTTTCGTTTTATTTGTTTGTGTTTGGAGTGAATCTTCTCTTTTGTTGTTGATTCTTGTCTCCTCCATTGCATAAGCCACCCCTCACTACTTGTTCCTGCTTGTTGTCGTCTGCGCGGTACTACCCGCAGTGTACGAGCGGTACTACCGCCTTGCTCCTCGGTACTACCGCACGAGTGATACTACCAGGCCTTCTACCATGGGCCTGTACCGGGGTGGTACTACCGCTCCCGGAGCGGTACTACCACTTAGCGGCTGGGAGTGTGGGTTATGAGTCGGGCAGGGGGAGTTTCCACTCGCCCATACCCATTCGTTTCTCTCCTCCTCTCCCTTTCCTCTCTCAGGCGACCAGCAAGCACCAGAGGGCCGCCACCGGGCAGTCGGTTTCGGGCCGTCTCCCACGATTCCGACCGGTGGGATCGATCCCCACCTTCTCCTCGTGCCATGGAAGCCGGTTTTGCCCCTATCCCTCTCTCCTATGATTCTATTTCTTGAATCTAGGTCTAGGGCTCTATGTGTTGCTTTCTTCGATTTTTGGTCAAATCGAGGCATGAGTAGGACTTTGGAGACTACTAGAGTAGGTAGATTGAAGGTTTAACCGCGAATATTTGACTTTGGCACCTTCGGTCGTACCGGTTCTCTCCACGGCAGTTCTCAGCCCCGCCGACCTCTGGAGCGGTACTTCCGCTGAGAGGTGCGGTACTACCGCTTCGAGCTGTCAATTTCTAGTTTTTCCGTTCAACCTTCATTCGTGTGTATCTTCTTTTCCTTGGCTTATGCAATTTGTTTACTCATGTCTTCCTTCGTGCTTTTGCGTGTGTGTTCCAGGTGGTGGTAGCTCCGGGCATCTGGCTCGTCGCAAGAATCCCGCTCGTACCGGTGGCTCCAAGCGTTACCGTTCTGCTGATGTGCCAAAGAGTGGCTCCATGCCAGAGAGTGGCCCTAGTGAGCAGTCGAGACAGAGGGTAAAAGTGATTGATTCCAAGGGCAAGGGGACCAAGGGTGCTCATCAGATGCCTACCCAAGAGTTCTATTTGGCGCATAAGCGCAATCCATATCGGGTGCCTCGGGATCCTTCGCTTGTGAGACGCCCGTTTTGGAACAAGTTGCAGGAGTCTATCTATCATGATGTGTTGAAGGGCAAGAAGAAATTGTATGTGAAAGTTAAGTTTGTTGATCTTTCTCACATGGAGAGGGACTTGCCGTACTTTGGAGCTGCGTTGCAGAGGTGTGAGGAGCTAGATATCAAGAGGATCATTTCGTTCAACAAGGACTTTGATGCGGAACTTGTGGCCTAGTTCTGTGCCACAGTGCACTTTGGTCATGATGAGGACATGACTCCCACTTGGATGACCAATGGTCGGCGTCTGTCCGTTACATGGAGCTTCGTGGAGAGTTTATCTTATGATGATCAGGAGGCCCAGAACGCAATTGGGTTTCTACCCCACCAAGAGACATCTACTACTCACAAGGAAGCACTTTGTCCATTCTTTACCAGGAAGGTTTCTAAAAGTGGGCATGTCTCCTATGAGCTCTGGCCCTTTCTTGATATCATGCATCGGATCTTCAGGAACACTTTGTTCCCTCGCGTTGGCAACCTAGATAAGGTGCACTCCTTTCTGGTGGACCTACTTCTCTTCTACCAGAAGCAGCAGGGCACTCAGGAGGTGTTGGACGTTTCTCATGTTATGTGGTTAAAACTTCACTCTGCGATCATGGAGCGTAAGTACATCATCTATGGCCCTTTCTTGATGCAACTCATTAAGGAGACTTGGGCCTCATATTTTCCGGATGAGGAGCTTTTCACCAGTGACTTGGTTTCTCTCGATGTTATTCAGTTGAGACAGAAGGAGAAGTGGGGTACTTCTGCTCCTGCCCCTCCAAAGGGTGACACTGTCAGGTCTGATGATGATGACGAGCCAGACTATGAGCCACCGTCTAAGGAGCCCTCTTGGTCTAAGAAGCTCAAGCAGAAGATGAATAAGTTGTTCTGCTTCCAAGCAAAGGGACAATACAAGGCTCACATGGCAGCAAAGAAGGTTCGAAGTCGTGACAAGGCCATCATGAGGCAGGTTGCCCTCAACATTTCTAGTGGCTCCGAGGACAGGATCACCGATTAGGATTCTTGGGTCAGGGTGCACTGCCTGTGGACTGATTTTGATGAGGGGACTGGAGGTCCACCACCTGCTGCAGAGGAGTCTGAGAAAGAGGAGCACGATTGGTGATGTCCTGGAGTACTGCTACCACCTTCGTTCTTAGTACTCGTTCTTAGGTGTACTCTCTGCCCTTTTGGTGTCTCGATGCCAAAGGGGGAGATATTTTAGGGATTTGCTGTGTCATGTCGAGTGTGTGTCCTCTTATTTTCCGTTGCTTTCCTCGCTTGAACTATTTCATTTGCTTTGGTTTGTGTCTGTCTTATGAGTTTGAGACCATATGGTGTGAGATATATGTGCCACCCTATCTCTATCTATTTTCTCAAGTACTTCATATTAGTATTTGGCATTGCATGTGAGATGTATCTTATGGTAATGTCCTTATCTGTATGCTCACATGTTATTACTTGCCTGCTATCTTGATTATTATGTTTTTGCAAGTATTGCTTGGTCTATAAAATATAGAGGTGATACGTCTCCAACGTATCTATAATTTTTGTTTGTTCCATGCTATTATATTTTTTTTGAGAAATAGTAGGAGAGGCTCCTACTATTCTATATTAATATATAATAAGTATTTACATGAGTGGGAAGAAAGTCCCCCAAAATGAAAAAAACAAGCAGAGTCTAAAGTGAATTTACAAAAGAAATGATATAATCACTGAGATCAGGGGACACTCTGTATCTAAGCCAGGTAAGATCAACCTTAGTTCTCTCAAGCCAAGCTCTATATGAAGGATTGATCTGATTGAAGATGAAGTTATTTCTCTCCTTCCAAATATTCCAAGCAGTAAAGGTGAAGATTTCAAAGAAAAGTCTGCCAGAATAAATTTCATTTGCCCTAATTGTAGCCTCAATCTGTGAGATGTCAGAATTGTATGAGATACCAATCTTCGACCAACAAGTTTGGCTGAAAGGACAATTAAAGATCAAGTGGTCAATGGTCTCTTCCTCATGGGCAGTGCATAGGACGCATGTTTCAATATCCATGCTATTATATTACCCCTTTTTGGATGTTTATGGGCTTTATTTTACACATTTATATCATTTTTGGGACTAACCTACTAACCGGAGGCCCAGCCCGTAATGCTGTTTTTTTTGCCTATTTTAGTATTTTGAAGAAAAGGAATATCAAACGGAGTCCAAACGGAATGAAACCTTTGGGAGCGTGATTTTTGGAACGAACGTGATCCAGAGGACTTGGAGTGCAAGTCAAGAAGAAGCCGAGGCCTCCACAAGATAGGAGGGCGCCCCCCATAGGGCGCGCCCCCTGTCTCGTGGGCCCCTCGGGCGTCCACCGACGTACTTCTTCCTCCTATATAAGCCTACGTATTGCGAAAACTTCTAGGGAGTAGACGAAACACAATTTCTACCACCGTAACCTTCTATATCCGCGAGATCCCATCTGGGAGCCTTCGCCGGTGCTCTGCCAGAGGGGGAATCGACCATGGAGGGCTTCTACATCAACATCCTTGCCCCTCCGATGAGTTGTGAGTAGTTTACCACAGACCTACGGGTCCATAGTTATTAGCTAGATGGCTTCTTCTCTCTTTTTGGATCTCAATACAATGTTCTCCCCCTCTCTTGTGGAGATCTATTCGATGTAAACTCTTTTTGCAGTGTGTTTGTTGAGATCCGATGAATTGTGGGTTTATGATCAAGTTTATCTATGAATAATATTTGAATCTTCTCTGAATTCTTTTATGTATGATTGAGTTATCTTTGCAAGTCTCTTCGAATTTTCAGTTTGGTTTGGCCTACTAGAGTGATCTTTCTTGCCATGGGAGAAGTGCTTAGCTTTGGGTTCAATCTTGCGGTGTCCTTACCCAGTGACAGAAAGGGTTGCAAGGCACGTATTGTATTGTTGCCATTGAGGATAAGAAGATGGGGTTTATATCATATTGCTTGAGTTTATCGCTCTACATCATGTCATCTTGCTTAATGCGTTACTCTGTTCTTATGAACTTAATACTCTAGATGCAGGCAGGAGTCGGTCGATGTGTGGAGTAATAGTAGTAGATGCAGGCAGGAGTCGGTCTACTTGTTACAGACGTGTTGCCTATATACATGATCATGCCTAGATAATTCATAACTATTTGCTTTTCTATCAATTGCTCGATAGTAATTTGTTCACCCACCGTAATACTTATGCTATCTTGAGAGAAGCCACTAGTGAAACCTATGGCCCCCGGGTCTATCTCTTATCATATTTGCTTCCAATCTACTTTTATTTGCATCTTTACTTTTTGCATCTATATTATAAAATACCAAAAATATATTTATCTTATCATACTATCTTTATTAGATCTCACTTTCGCAAGTGGCCGTGAAGGGATTGACAACCCCTTTATTGCGTTGGTTGCGAGTTCTCAGTTTGTTTGTGTAGGTGTGTGGGACTTTTGAGGAGCCTCCTACTGGATTGATACCTTGGTTCTCAAAAAGCTGAGGAAAATACTTATGCTACTTTGCTGCATCACCCTTTCCTCTTCAAGGAAAACCAACGCAAGCTGAAGACGTAGCAAGAAGGATTTCTGGCGCCGTTGTCGGGGATGTCTTCGCTCAAGTCAAGACATACCAAGTACCCATCACAAACCCATCTCCCTCGCATTTACATTATTTTCCATTTGCCTCTCGTTTTCCTCTCCCCCACTTCACCCTTGTCGTTTTATTTGCCCTCTCTTTCCCAATCTTCTCCTCTCTTTTTCGCTTGCCCTTTCGTTTGCTCGTTTGGTTGGAATAGATGCTTATTTATTGCTTAACAGAACCTAAGATCTATGGATCCTCATCCGCTTGCTAATCTTTTTAAGAGATCCAATTATGGTGAACCAATTGCTAGTGAGTTTTGTGCACTAGATTATCTTTATAAACCTTTGCTTGAAATTTGTGAATCTGAAAATTATGATGACGAAATTTATGAAGAGATTCATGATAACTCTTTGAATAAAAAGCATGATTGCAATGATTTTACTATAAATTCTCTTGATGTCAATTGCGCTAATAATATGCAAAACCCTAAGCTTGGGGATGCTAGTTTTGCTATGTCTACTACTTGTTGCAATAATCATGATTGGGGTGATTGTTCTTATGATCTTGAGAATTTATTTAAGCCCCATGATGAATATGAGATTGATAATAGTGTTTGCAATAATACTGAAAGTGGGTTTGGAAGAGTGTCAACTTTAGATCCCACATATTTGGAGAATGTTCAATCTTATGATATTTTTGATAAAAGTGGGTTTGGAGAGGTCATGACTTTAGTTAATGATAATCCCACTATTTTGGAAGAGTGTCAACTTTACATGCATGTGGATCGTGTTGAGAATATGTTATGCGATAGCTATTTTGTTGAATTTGCTTATGATCCTACATGTAATTATTATGAGAAAGGAAATTATGGTTGTAGAAGTTTTCATGTTACTAAATTACCTCTCTTCATGTTGAGATTGCTATCATCTCTGTGTTCTTCCTTGCATATGCTAGTTTTTGCTTGCCTAGATAATTTGTTTGCTTACAAGATGCCTATGGATAGGAAGTATGTTAGACTTAAGTGTGTTTGTCACATGTTTTATGATGCTCTTTTTGTGCTTCAATTCTTGTCTTTCATGTGAGCATCTTTGAAATCTCAATGCCTAGCTAAAAAGGCTTTAAAGAAAAGCACTTGTTGGGAGACAACCCAATATTTTTCCTTGCTGTTATTGAATAAATCTTGCATCTACCTTCTGTTTAGATGTGTTTTTATCTTTTAATTAGTGTTTGTGCCAAGTAGAACCTATAGGATAACCTTGATGATAGTTGATTTGATTCTGCTGAAAAACAGAAACTTTGCACGCACAAATATAATTTTGTTAAATCACAGAAACGTGCTTTTGCATTGATTCTTTTTGCTTATGATCAATAAATAAATTTTCCAGGACTTCCTATTTTGGTAGGATTTTTGAAGTTCCAGAAGTTTGCGTTAGTTACAGATTGCTACAGACTGTTCTGTTTTTGATAGATTCTGTTTTTCGTGTGTTGTTTGCTTATTTCGATGCATCTATGGCTAGTAAAATAGTTTATAAACCATAGGGAAGTTGGAATACAGTAGGTTTAACACCAAAATAAATAAAGAATGAGTTCATTACAGTACCTTATGTGGTGGTTTTGTTTTCTTTCACTAACGGAGCTTATAAGATTTCCTGTTGAGTTTTGTGTTGTGAAGTTTTCAAGTTTTGGGTAAAGCCTTTATGGACTATGGAATAAAGGGTGGCAAGAGCCTAAGCTTGGGGATGCCCAAGGCACCCCAAGATATTCAAGGATAGCCAAAATTCTAAGCTTGGGGATGCCCCGGGAAGGCATCCCCTCTTTCGTCTTCGTTCATTGGTAACTTTACTTGAAGCTATATTTTTATTCGCCACATGATATGTGTTTTGGTTGGAGCGTCGTGTATTATATTAGTCTTTGCTTTTTAGTTTACCACAATCATCCTTGATGTACACTCCTTTTTGGAGAAGCCTACTTGATTAGAATTTGCTAGAATACTCTATGTGCTTCACTTATATCTTTTGAGCTTGATAGTTTTTGCTCTAGTGCTTCACATATATCTTTTAGAGCACGGTGGTGTCTTAATTTTGAAGATATTTCTAGTCTCTCATGCTTCACTTATATCTTTTTGAGAGTCTTTTAGAACATCATGGTATTTGCTATGGTTTTAAAGTTGGTCCTAGAATGATGAGCATCCAAGTTGGGTATAATAAAAACTATCATAGAAAAAGAACTGGATGCATTGATCAATATGATGCTTGATAATTGTTTTGAGATATGGAGGTAGTGATATTAAAGTCATGCTAGTTGGGTGATTATGAATTTAAATAATGCTTGTGTTGAAGTTTGTGATTCCCGTAGCATGCACGTATGGTGAACCGCTTTGTGATGAAGTTGGAGCACAATTTTATTTATTGATTGTCTTCCTTATGAGTGGCGGTCGGGGACGAGCGATGGTCTTTTCCTACCAATCTATCCCCCTAGGATCATGCGAGTAGTGCTTTGGTTTTTGATGACTTCTAGATTTTTGCAACAAGTACATGAGTTCTTTTGACTAATGTTGAGTCCATGGATTATACGCACCCTTTCACCCTTCCATCATTGCTAGCCTTTCTTATGCCGCGCAACTTTCGCCGGTACCATACACCTATCATATACCTTCCTCAAAAAAGCCACCATACCTACCTATTATGGCATTTCCATAGCCATTCCGAGATATATTGCCATGCAACTTTCCACCGCTCCGTTCATATGACACGCATTACTTTTGTCATATTGCTCTTTGCATGATCATGTAGTTGACATTGTATTTGTGGCAAGGCCACCTTCATAATTTTCATACATGTCGCTCTTGATTCATTGCATATCCCGAAACACCGTCGGAGGCATTCATATAGAGTCATATCTTGTTCTAGCTTTGAGTTGTAATTCTTGAGTTGTAAATCCATAAAAGTGTGATGATCTTCATTATTAGAGCATTGTCCTAGTGAGGAAAGGATGATGAAGACTATGATTCCCCCACAAGTCGGGATGAGACTTCGGACTTTACAAAAAGGAAAAAAAGAAAAAAAAAGAAAAAAAGGGGAGAAAGGCCAAAAGAAAAAAAGAAGGCCAAAGAAAAAAAAGAAAAAAAGAATAATAATAAAATGAGAGAAAAAGAGAGAAGGGATAATGCTACTATCTCTTTTTCCACACTTGTGCTTCAAAATAGCACCATGATCTTCATGATAAAGAGTTTCATATGTTGTCACTTTCATATACTAGTGGGAATTTGTCATTATAGAACTTGGCTTGTATATTCCAATGATGGGCTTCCTCAAAAATGCCCTAGGTCTTCGTGAGCAAGCAAGTTGGATGCACACCCACTTAGTTTCTTTTGTTGAGCTTTCATATATTTATAGCTCTAGTGCATCCGTTGCATGGCAATCCCTACTCACTCACATTGATATCTATTAATGGGCATCTCCATAGCCCGTTGATACGCCTAGTTGATGTGAGACTATCTTCTCGTTTTTGTCTTCTCCACAACTACCATTCTATTCCACATATAGTGCTATGTCCATGGCTCACGCTCATGTATTGCGTGAAAGTTGAAAGAGTTTGAGATTATTAAAGTATGAAACAATTGCTTGGCTTGTCATCGGGGTTGTGCATGATTAAATACTTTGTGTGATGAAGATAGAGCAACAACCAGACTATGTGATTTTGTAGGGATAACTTTCTTTGGCCATGTTATTTTGAGAAGACATGATTACTTTGATTAGTATGCTTGAAGTATCACCATTTTCATGTTAATATGAACTTTTATTTTGTATCATTTGGATCTGAACATTCATTCCACAATAAATAAAATTACATTGAGAATTATGCTAGGTAGCATTCCACATCAAAAATTCTCTTTTTATCATTTACCTACTCGAGGACGAGCAGGAATTAAGCTTGGGGATGCTTGACACGTCTCCAACATATCTATAATTTTTGATTGTTCCATGCTATTATATTACCCCTTTTGGATGTTTATGGGCTTTATTTTACACATTTATATCATTTTTGGGACTAACCTACTAACCGGAGGCCTAGCCCGTATTGCTGTTTTTTTGCCTATTTCGGTATTTCGAAGAAAAGGAATATCAAACGGAGTCCAAACAGAATGAAACCTTCGGGAGCGTGATTTTTGGAACGAACGTGATCCAGACGACTTGGAGTGCAAGTCAAGAAGCAGCTAAGGCCTCCACGAGATAGGAGGGCGCCCCCCTATAGGGCGTACCCCCTGCCTCGTGGGCCCCTCGAGCATCCACCAACGTACTTCTTCCTCCTATATAAAGCCTACGTACCCCGAAAATATCCAGGGAGCAGACGAAACACAATTTCTACCACCGTAACCTTCTGTATCCGCGAGATCCCATCTTGGAGCCTTCGCCGGTGCTCCGCCAGAGGGGGAATCGACCACGGAGGGCTTCTACATCAACATCCTTGCCCTCCGATGAGTTGTGAGTAGTTTACCACAGACCTACGGGTCTATAGTTATTAGCTAGATGGCTTCTTCTCTCTTTTTGGATCTCAATACAATATTCTCCCCCTCTCTTGTGGAGATCTATTTGATGTAAACTCTTTTTGCGGTGTGTTTGTCGAGATCCGATGAATTATGGGTTTATGATCAAGTTTATCTATGAATAATATTTGAATCTTCTCTGAATTCTTTTATGTCTGATTGAGTTATCTTTGCAAGTCTCTTCGAATTATCAGTTTGGTTTGGCCTACTAGATTGATCTTTCTTGCCATGGGAGAAGTGCTTAGCTTTGGGTTCAATCTTGCGGTGTCCTTACCCAGTGAAAGAAAGGGTTGCAAGGCACGTATTGTATTGTTGCCATCGAGGATAACAAGATGGGGTTTATATCATATTGCTTGAGTTTATCCCTCTACATCATGTCATCTTGCTTAATGTATTACTCTGTTCTTATGAACTTAATACTCTAGATGCAGGCATGAGTCGGTCGATGTGTGGAGTAATAGTAGTAGATGCAGGCAGGAGTCGGTCTACTTGTTGCGGACGTGACGCCTATATACATGATCATGCCTAGATAATCTCATAATTGTTTGCTTTTCTATCAATTGCTCGACAGTAATTTGTTCACCCACCGTAATACTTATGCTATCTTGAGAGAAGCCACTAGTGAAACCTATGGCCCCCGGGTCTATCTCTTATCATATTTGCTTCCAATCTACTTTTATTTGCATCTTTACTTTTTGCATCTATATTATAAAATACCAAAAATATATTTATCTTATCTTATTATCTCTATTAGATCTCACTTTCGCAAGTTGCCATGAAGGGATTGACAACCCCTTTATTGTGTTGGTTGCGACTTCTTTGTTTGTTTGTGTAGGTGCGTGGGACTTTTGAGGAGCCTCCTACTGGATTGATACCTTGGTTCTCAAAAAGCTGAGGGAAATACTTACGCTACTTTGCTGCATCACCCTTTCGTCTTCAAGGAAAACCAACGCAAGCTCAAGACGTAGCAAGAGGTAGTGTTGATCCTAAATGTGTGCACTTTGCTTTCCAAAAGCTTATCTAAAGTAGTGCACACATCTAGGGGGGCGTCTATATTTTGTAGACTATGGGTTTGCACACCTTGTTTGTTGTTATATCTTTAGTGTAAATCCCATGTTACCATCAGTCCATCAAAAAGGGGGAGATTGTTAGGGCATATTCCTACCTAAGTGGTTTTGGTGATTGATGACAATGTGTTCGCGGACTAATCGTGTGCATTGAGAATTTCAGATTATCAAACATATGGCACAAGACGATTTGAGCCCCTCGAAGTTTCAGAATGAAGACGGTTTCTTTCCTGCGTTTCTTTTTCGGTGGATTTCAATCATAGGGAAAACCATACTATCAAGAGGGGGTCCGCCTCGGAAAGGTTTGGGTGGAATCATCACGTACACACTCTTATTGCACCCATCTCATCTTTCCGCTTCTTTGGAGTAGTACATTTGTTTTTCTAAAGAAGTGGTGGAGAGCAGCAAGTGGTAGTACCACGGGCGACAGCGGTAGTACCGCTGCTAGACCCGCTTGTACTACCGCTCGCTGCTGGGGTCTCGACTTTTCGTGTCGGGTTCAACCGTAGTACATCTGGGTCTCTCCCGTGCAACCTTATTAGACCTAGCAGGACGAGCGGAAGTAGGAGCGGCAGTAGAGGCGATAGTACCGTCCCTACCATTGCTACTACTACCACTCAACACCATGTTCTCCCCTGTTTTCTTCTTTCTCCTCAGCATACTGAAGGAAGCGGTAGTACCGCTTGTGTGCGGACTGAGAAGAGCATAATGATTGGATTTGTTCCCCACTATAAAAGGGGTCTTCTTCCTCAAGAAGACTTACCTCTTCCTCCCCCAAAACTCTATTGTTGCTCCAAAGTGAAGGAAATATGCCCTAGAGGCAATAATAAAGTTATTATTTATTTCCTCATATCATGATAAATGTTTATTATTCATGCTAGAATTGTATGAACCGGAAACATGATACATGTGTGAATACATAGACAAACTTGATGTCACTAGTATGCCTCTACTTGACTAGCTCATTAATCAAAGATGGTTATGTTTCATAACCATAGACATGAGTTGTCATTTGATTAACGGGATCACGTCATTAGGAGAATGATGTGATTGACATGTCCCATTCCGTTAGCTTAGCACTTGATCGTATAGTATGTTGCTATTGCTTTCTTCATAACTTATACATGTTCCTACAACTATGAGATTATGCAACTCCCGTTTACCGGAGGAACACTTTGTGTGCTACCAAACATCACAACGTAACTGGGTGATTATAAAGGAGCTCTACAGGTGTCTCCAAAGGTACATGTTGAGTTGGCGTATTTCGAGATTAAGTTTTGTCACTCTGATTGTCGGAGAGGTATCTCTGGGCCCTCTCGGTAATGCACATCACTATAAGCCTTGCAAGCAATGTAGCTAATGAGTTAGTTACGGAATGATGCATTACGTAACGAGTAAAGAGACTTGCCAGTAACGAGATTGAGCTAGGTATTGGGATACCGATGATCGAATCTCGGGCAAATAACATACCGATGACAAAGGGAACAACGTATGTTGTTATGCGGTTTGACCGATAAAGATCTTCGTAGAATATGTAGGAGCCAATATGAGCATCCAGGTTCCGCTATTGGTTATTGACCGAAAACGTGTCTCGGTCATGTCTACATAGTTCTCGAACCCGTAGGGTCCACACGCTTAAGGTTACGATGACAGTTATATTGTGAGTTTATGAGTTTTGATGTACTGAAGATTGTTCGGAGTCCCAAATGTGATTACAGAGATGACGAGGAGTCTTGAAATGGTCGAGACATGAAGATTGATATATTGGAAGCCTATATTTGGATGTCGGAAGTGTTCCGGGTGAAATCGGGATTTTACCGGAGTACCGGGAGGTTACCGGAACCCCCCCAGGAGCTTAATGGGCCTACATGGGCCTTAGTGGAAATAGAGGGCAGCAAGAGGAGTGTGGGGCACGCCCCCAAGGCCCAAACCAAATTGGTTTAGGGCATGGGGGGCCGGCCCCCCTCTTTCCTTCTCCTCCTCTCCCTTTCCTTCCCCCTCTCCTAGTCCAACAAGGAAGGAGGGAGTCCTACTCCCGGTGGGAGTAGGACTCCCCATGGCACGCCCCCTCCTAGGCCGGCCGCCCCTCCCCCCTTGCTCCTTTATATACGGGGGCAGGGGGGCACCTCTATACACAACAATTGATCTCTTGAACTCTTAGCCGTGTGTGGTGCCCCCCTCCACCATAGTCCTCCTCGATAATATTGTAGCGGTGCTTAGGCGAAGCCCTGCAACAGTAGAACATCAAGATTGTCACCATGCCATCGTGCTGATGAAACTCTCCCTCGACACTCGGCTGGATCGGAGTACTAGGGACGTCATCGAGCTGAACGTGTGCTAGAACTCGGAGGTGCCGTAGTTTCGGTGCTTGATCGGTCGGGCCGTGAAGACGTACGACTACATCTACCGCGTTGTTCTGACGCTTCCGCTTTCGGTCTATGAGGGTACGTGGACATACTCTCCCCTCTCGTTGCTATGCATCACCATGATCTTGCGTATGTGTAGGAACTTCTTTGAAATTACTACGTTCCCCAACAGTGGCATCCGAGCCTGGTTTTATGTGTAGATGTTATATGCACGAGTAGAACACAAGTGAGTTGTGGGTGATGCAAGTCATACTGCTTACCAGCATGTCATACTTTGGTTCGGTGGTATTGTTGGATGAAGCGGCCCTGACCGACATTACGCGTACGCTTATGCAAGATTGGTTCTACCGACGTGCTTTGCACACAGGTGGCTGGCTGGTGTCAGTTTCTCCAACTTTAGTCGAGCCGAGTGTGGCTACGCCCAGTCCTTGAGAAGGTTAAAACAGCACTAACTTGACGAACTACCGTTGTGGTTTTGATGCGTAGGTAAGAACGGTTCTTGCTTAGCCCGTAGCAGCCACGTAAAATTTGCAACAACAAAGTAGAGGACGTCTAACTTGTTTTTGCAGGGCATGTTGTGATGTGATATGGTCAAGACATGATGCTATATTTTATTGTATGAGATGATCATGTTTTGTATCCGAGTTATCGGCAACTGGCAGGAGCCATATGGTTGTCTCTTTATTGTATGAAATGCAAGCACCCTGTAATTGCTTTACTTTATCACTAAGCGGTAGCGATAGTCGTAGAAGCAATAGATGGCGGAACGACAATGATGCTACGATGGAGATCAAGGTGTTGCGCCGGTGACGATGGTGATCACTACGGTGCTTCGGAGATGGAGATCACAAGCACAAGATGATGATGGCCATATCATATCACTTATATTGATTGCATGTGATGTTTATCCTTTATGCATCTTATCTTGCTTTGATTGACGGTAGCATTTTAAGATGATCTCTCACTAATTATCAAGAAGTGTTCTCCCTGAGTATGCACCATTGCGAAAGTTCTTTGTGCTGAGACACCACGTGATGATCGGGTGTGATAGGCTCTACGTTCAAATACAACGGGTGCAAAACAGTTGCACACGCGGAATACTCAGGTTAAACTTGACGAGCCTAGCATATACAGATATGGCCTAGGAACACGGAGACCGAAAGGTCGAACGTGAATCATATAGTAGATATGATCAACATAGTGATGTTCACCATTGAAAACTACTCCATCTCACGTGATGATCGGACATGGTTTAGTTGATTTGGATCACGTGATCACTTAGATGACTAGAGAGATGCCTGTCTAAGTGGGAGTTCTTTAGTAATATGATTAATTGAACTTAAATTTATCATGAACTTAGTACCTGATAGTATTTTGCGATAGATGGCTCGTGCTGTTGTTCCGTTGAATTTTAATGCGTTCCTTGAGAAAGCTAAGTTGAAAGATGATGGTAGAAATTATATGGACTAGGTCCATAACTTGAGGATTATCCTCATTGCTGCATAGAAGAATTACGTCCTGGAAGCACCGCTGGGTGCCAGGCCTGCTGCAAATGCAACTGACGACGTTAAGAATGTCTGGCAGAGCAAAGCTGATGACTACTCGATAGTTCAGTGTGCCATGCTTTACGGCTTAGAACCGGAACTTCAACGATGTTTTGAACGTCATGGAGCATATGAGATGTTCCAGGAGTTGAAGTTAATATTTCAAGCAAATTCCCGGATTGAGAGATATGAAGTCTCCAATAAGTTCTATAGCTGAAAGATGGAGGAGAATAGTTCTGTCAGTGAACATATACTCAAATGTCTGGGTATAATAATCACTTGATTCAACTGGGAGTTAATCTTCCTGATGATAGTGTCATTGACATAATTCTTCAATCACTGCCACCAAGCTACAAGAGCTTCATGATGAACTATAATATGCAAGGGATGGACAAGACTATTCCCGAGCTCTTTGCAATGCTAAAAGCTACGAAGGTAGAAATCAAGAAGGAGCATCAAGTGTTGATGGTCAATAAGACCACCAGTTTCAAGAAAAAGGGTAAAGGGAAGAAGAAGGGGAACTTCAAGAAGAACAACAAACAAGTTGCTACTCAAGAGAAGAAACCCAAGTCTAGACCTAAGCCTGAAACTGAGTGCTTCTACTGCAAGCAGACTGGTCACTGGAAGCGGAACTGCCCCAAGTATTTGGCGGATAAGAAGGATGGCAAGGTGAACAAAGGTATATGTGATATACATGTTATTGATGTGTACCTTACTAAATGCTCGCAGTAGCACCTGGGTATTTGATACTGGTTCTGTTGCTAATATCTGCAACTCGAAACAGGGACTACGGATTAAGCAAAGATTGGCGAAGGACGAGGTGACGATGCGCGTGGGAAATGGTTCCAAAGTCGATGTGATCGCGGTCGGCACGCTACCTCTACATCTACCTTCGGGGTTAGTTTTAGACCTGAATAATTGTTATTTGGTGCCAGCGTTGAGCATGAACATTATATCTAGATCTTGTTTGATGCGAGACAGTTATTCATTTAAATCTGAGAATAATGGTTGTTCTATTTATATGAGTAATATCTTTTATGGTCATGCACCCTTGAAGAGTGGTCTATTTTTATTAAATCTCGATAGTAGTGATACACATATTCATAATGTTGAAGCCAAAAGATGCAGAGTTGATAATGATAGTGCAACTTATTTGTGGCACTGCCGTTTGGGTCATATTGGTGTAAAGGGCATGAAGAAACTCCATACCGATGGACTTCTGGAATCACTTGATTATGAATCACTTGGTACTTGCAAACCGTGCCTCATGGGCAAGATGACTAAAACGCTGTTCTCCGGAACTATGGAGCGAGCAACTGATTTGTTGGAAATCATACATACTGATGTATGTGGTCCAATGAATATTGAGGTTCGCGGCGGGTATCGTTATTTTTTCACCTTCACAGATGATTTGAGCAGATATGGGTATATCTACTTGATGAAACACAAGTCCGAAACATTTGAAAAGTTCAAAGAATTTCAGAGTGAAGTGGAAAATCATTGTAACAAGAAAATAAAGTTTCTACGATCTGATCGTGGAGGAGAATATTTGAGTTACGAGTTTGGTTTACATTTGAAGCAATGCGGAATAGTTTCGCAACTCATGCCACCCGGAACATCACAAAGAAATGGTGTGTTCGAACATCATAATCGTACTTTACTAGATATGGTGCGATCTACGATGTCTCTTATTGATTTACCTCTATCATTTTGGGGTTATGCTTTAGAGACGGCCGCATTCACATTAAATAGGGCACCATCAAAATCGGTTGAGACGACGCCTTATGAATTGTGGTTTGGCAATAAACCAAAGTAGTCATTTCTTAAAGTTTAGGGCCGCGATGCTTATGTGAAGAAACTTCATTCAGATAAGCTCGAACCCAAATCGGAGAAATGTGTCTTCATAGGATACCCAAAAGAGACTATTGGGTACACCTTCTATCATAGATCTGAGGGCAAGATTTTTGTTGCTAAATTCGGATCCTTTCTAGAGAAGGAGTTTCTCTCGAAAGAAGTGAGTGGGAGGAAAGTAGAACTTGATGAGGTAACTGTACCTGCTCCCTTATTGGAAAGTAGTTCATCACAAGAACCGGTTCCTGTGACAACTACACCAATCAGTGAGGAAGCTAATGATATTGATCATGAAACTTTAGATCAAGTTACTACGAAACCTCGTAGGTCAACCAGAGTAAGACCATACTAGAGTGGCACGGTAATCCTATTCTGGAAGTCATGTTACATGACCATGGCGAACCTGTCACGCCCAATATGCGATACTATCCTAAAGAGACTCGAAGGTCCCACCAAGGATAGAACCGCATATTGATACGCTTTTGCAAGGTGGATATCATTACATCAACATTACATAATAGATGGGGATACAAACAAGAGGCATACAATGCCACACGAATACAACTATACATCATCCATAAGAACATCATCCGACTACGGATGAAACACAAACAGAAACTCAAGCGACATCCACCCTACTAGCCCAGGCTGCCGACCTGGAACCTATCCCCTGATCGAAGAAGAAGCAGAAGAAGAACTCCAAGACAAGCAAACATCGCTCTCGCGTCTCGATCATCGCATAACCTGTACCTGCAACTGTTGTTGTAGTAATCTGTGAGCCACGAGGACTCAGCAATCCCATTACCATGTGTATCAAGACTAGCAAAGCTTAAAGGGAAAGGAAGGGGTAAAGTGGTGAGGTTGCAGCAGCGACTAAGCATGGTATGGTGGCTAACTTACGCAAATAAGAGCGAGAAGAGAAACAACGGAACGGTCGTGAAGCTAGCAATGATCAAGAGGTGATCCTGAACTCCTACTTACGTCAAACATAACCCAAAACCGTGTTCACTTCCCGGACTCCGCCGAAAAGAGACCATCATGGCTACACACGTGGTTGATGCATTTTAATTCGAGTCAGGTGTCAAGTTATCTACAACCGGATATTAACAAATTCCCATCTGCCACATAACCGCGGGCACGGCTCTTGAAAGTTTATACCCTGCAGGGGTGTCCCAACTTAGCCCATGATAAGCTCTCGCAATCAACGAAGGATATTCCTTCTCCCAGGAAGACCCGATCAGCCTCGGAATCCCGGTTTACAAGACATTTCGACAATGGTAAAACAAGACCAGCAAAGCCGCCTGATGTGCCGACAATCCCGATAGGAGCTGCACATATCTCGTTCTCAGGGCAACACCGGATAAGTCAAGCTACGAGTAAAACCAGACCTCGAGTTTCCCCGAGGTGGCCCCGCAGGCTGCTCGGTTCGGACCAGCACTTAGAGAAGCACTGGCCCGGGGGGGGGGCTAAAATAAAGATGACCCTCGGGCTCTGGAAACCCAAGGGAAAAAGGGCTAGGTGAGGCAAATGGTAAAACCAAGGTTGGGCCTTGCTGGAGGAGTTTTATTCAAAGCGAACTGTCAAGGGGGTCCCATAAATCACCCAACCGTGTAAGGAACGCAAAATCCGGGAACAGAACACCAGTATGACGGAAACTAGGGCGGCAAGAGTGGAACAAAACACCAGGCATAAGGCCGAGCCTTCCACCCTTTACCAAGTATATAGATGCATTAATTAAATAAGAGATATTGTGATATCCCAACATAACCCTATTCACCATGGAGCAATCTTCAACTTCACCTGCAACTAACAACGCTATAAGAGGGGCTGAGCAAAGCGGTAACATAGCCAAGCAACAGTTTGCTACGAAGGGTGAAAAAGGTTAGAGGCTGACATGGCAATTCGGGAGGCTTGAAGAACAAGTGATAGGTAGCGCAACATAGCAATAGAACGAAGCAACTAGCATAGCAATGATAGTAGTGAGATCCAAGGTGACGGTCATCTTGCCTGAAATCCCGCTAGGAAGAAGAACGAGTCCATGAAGAAGATGAAGCCACGAAGACAAACCAAGCGTAGACGAACGAATCCTCATGATCGCAACAAAATGGGAACTATTGAGAAGAAGCACACAACATAGTAAACACACCACACATATACATGACATGATGCACAACCAAGCATGATGCAAGACAAGACTACATGAAGCTACTCATGGCAAGAAATGATGCAAACAAGAGCGACACATCAAAGCAAGTTTAAATGAGACCGGGAACAACATATAACAATTCCGGTAAGTCCTCATATGCATATTCAGAAATTGTTCCAGGTCTGCATAAACCTTATGTTCAAGTTGTTAAACAGCAAGTTAAGGTGCACCAAGAAGATCTACACGAAAATCTAGTCAAGTTACATATAAAGTTCAATTAGTTCGGAGCTACGGCCTAGAAGATATGAGCAAAACAAGTTAAACATGGCATTGATGAAAAATGCATACAAATATCAAGCAAACACCTCAAAACAAGGATGCCACATGATAATATGAAACTACAATGAAGATCAAGCAAGTTTCATATAGAGCACACTCAAAACGGAGCAACGGTTCAACACATACACTATACAAGTTTAAAGGACAAGCTGTCCAAAACAGCAACTAGGCATCTAGCAAGCATCAAAACAATATGCTACGGCACCCTAACATGATAATAAAAGGCATGGATGTGAAGTACAGGTAAAGCATGATAAACATGAACACTGAGCTATCTCCAGAAACTACTAGAACATGCTCAAAAGGACATGGCAAGATTGCAAATAATAACAGTTTACAGACTTGGCAGAAATAATATCAGGTTGCAATGTTTAGAGCTATCAAACAACATGCTACAGGAACTTATCATGGCAAACAAAGGCATGGCATGAATATACTAATTGCATAGAACAAAAGTCCCTTACTTACCATGAGCCAAAAGGGTACAGAAAATATGATGGCACCCATGTAAACATGGCAAGTTATATGACAGATTCAGACATGGCAGGAACAACAATAAGTAGGCATGTTGGTGAGCTGGTAAAACTCACCACAAAGCAATACATGGCATGGCAAGGTGACCAACAGTAAGAAGGCATGTTTTTGAAGCTAAGCATGGTAATAGAAAGTTCATAGGGTGCATGGATCACTAGAAAAGCTCATGGCAAAACTGAACTTAATGTTAACAGGCTGACAACAACATTATTTAGCAGTTATGAGGGCAAGATAACAACAAGCTACAACATGCTATAAATGCAACCAGGGGCATGGATGGATAGTGCATGACATGTGTAACAAATCATCCTTAGTGAACATCTCCAGATTATGCATAGAATGACTTGTAGAAGCAGGTTTACATAGCATCATGATATAGCAGATTCAGTCTAGCAAAACAAAAACAGCAAGTACCCTACTTCATAAGCTCGATGCACTCACTACAAGACTCACAAAAATACATGGATGGAACCACTATGAAGATGGCATGATGTAGTACAAAACACATGTAGAGCTCATGCTCATAGGATGCACGCACAAAACGCAAGGAAAAAGACAAATCATCAAGTTCTGTTAACAGACAACAGTTAACATCATATAGCACTCTTGCAACGATGATAAGGGCATCAAGATGAACTCAAACAAACATGGCATGATGGAACAAAATGAAGAGCACATCATGATGAACTTTTTGATATATTACACACACGAAACGGAGCAGCACACACAAAGATATGGCACGATGAACATGGCATCAGAATGCAATATTTCGGGGACTTGGAGGAATTTCGAAGTCAACCTTGGGTTCGCTGGATCTGGATCTGGGTGGCACGGATCCCGAGGATCGCCAGAGTGCGCCGGAGGGCAGGGGAGGACGCCGACGAGGCCGGGCCGGACCGGATCTGGCTGGACCCAACCGGAGTTGGCGCGGGCGGCGCGGAGAAGGACGACGGCAGGGACCGGGGCGACGGGCGGCGGCGGCCGCGGCCG